>NC_052533.1:102858779-103009023 GCF_016699485.2 Gallus gallus | reverse complement strand
TTACCAGTACAGGAATACTTCTACACTGTATTGCAGAACTGCTTCTAGTGTGGATGTGGCCCTATCAAGAAATATACTATACACCAGTACAGAAAAACTACTTCCCTAGACAAAATAAATCTGCAATGAGGAAAAACATTCTAGTCTTACTAGATTAAGAGTTACTGTAAGTTCCATCTGTTACTTTTCTAAAGAACATTGGTAACAAAACATGTTTGTTAAAAATACAATCTGATTGAAGTTGCTAAGAAAAAAACCACTGTTATTTACACTCACTTTCAGTACGAAACCTTCTCGGGTATAAATGCTTGAACATCTTGTTATAATTTTCTTTTATCTTAGTAAAAAAATACATTTGAATAAGAGAAATTTGATCAAGAGCCAAGAAAGTGAGTTAGTGAGTGTATACAAGCACTTCCAAATTGATAAAAGTAACTGAGAAGCGCAGGGGGAGGAACAGAGAAGAATGCTCAGTGTCCAGCCACAGCAATCTTAGATACTTCTGTCTAAAAAGAAAAATTGACAGCAGCATACTTGAAGAAGTATGTTAGAAATTATGTCTTACTGTCGTAAAATTTCTATCATCAACAATTACATTTTTTAGTATAACATACACTTATCTGTTGATCTGAGGATGAAGAAAAGAACGTGGAAAAATAGGAGTAATATACAATTAAGTGATCTACATATTCCATGTAAAATTACATTTAAAGACATCTGGAATTCCTGTCTCAAGTGATTTACCCCCTCAAAACATTTTTCCTTCCTCTTTTCTGTAATGCTAACGTGAGTTGGTTTGAATTCTTCCAGTCTTTTTTTTTTTTTTTTAAATGATGCCTACCACCTACTGTTTTAATAGTATTTTGACATCTTTGAGTCTACTAAGGCATTCACATTTTAAAATGCCTAGTAGGTACAGTGATTCCTAAGCTCAGTCTGCCTACACAGTAACGCTGAAGCACATGTAAACAGAAGAGGCAGCAGAAGCAGCCAGTTTTCTTAACAGAAACCAGCTTATCAACTTCCTCCCCTTCCTTGAGCTTCATGATGATGTTCTGGACCACAGTTCTCAGCTGCTGCCACGCTCTTCTATTGCACACTTCATGATTACACATCACTAACATTGGAAGTTTTCATAATGGCACACGATCAGTGCAAACACTCCTTACCAGTGCACCAAAGCAATCAGAGGACGACATTTGAAATAGCTTTACATTTCTTCCGGCTTCATCTAAGGGTGAGAGTTTACACACATTTACATAGAAATGCCTCCATCTTAAGTGGCAGAAACTTACCACTGAATGTACATAGTTGTATTCCACAAGTATATTTCTTGCACAATTGTTGATATGTTTAAAACGATCCGGTCCTAACAGAATACCTCCATACCAGCGGGATACCACAACTAACACATTCTGGACATTCAAAATCTGTTTAGAAGAAAAAAAAACATTTTTTTTTTTAAATTAAACTAGTTTTATTGTTGATATCTCTCTTAACTACTGGAATAGTCTACTTGTTAGTAAGAAATTAGCATCAGGTCTGTATCACACATAGCACAAAAGTCATCAGAGAGTAATAAGTAAAAACAATTCAGTAGATGTGATAAATTTCACTGTCCAAATTTCTACTGAAAGGTAAAATCAAAGTAAAAAAGTAAATCCAGTGAAGATGTTCCTTTAGAAATGGCAAAAAGTTACTCCGTGCACTACAGTTGCTCACCAATGTAAAAAGCCTCGAGGCATTACTTAAAGGGTCGATTACTGAGTTACTTTTACTACTTTTTAATAGGATGCTATTATTTCCAGAGAACCTCTGCCACTAAGCAGATTGGCTTGCCACACTTTTGGAAACATTGGTGGATAAATGTTAATAACAGCCAGAGAAGAGGTACATAAGGCATGGTGTATCTGGATATCTAAAATGCCAACTCAATGATCTTTGTGGGTCACTACCAAGTTGGTATATTCTATGATTTTGTGGAATTCTCTCCTATTGTTGCCATACAAAGGACATAGCAACAACAGTTAGATAATGCAAGAAAATCTCTGAATTTTCTGGGTTTGAATCAGCATCCCTTACAGTCACTTTCTGAAATCCAAAAGGCATATGTGAAGTTCATGCAATATAATGTTATTAGCAATTCGTATTGAAAGGAACTGAATAACTTTCATATAGCATTTTTAAGACTATCAGTAACATAATAAAGGACAGAGCTAAGAAGAAGCAGTATTTTTTTTTTACTGCAATTAAAGGCACGAAGCATGGAAGACCTCAGCATCTTTATTTGTCGCAACACCCAAATCCAGCAGCAGTACAAACTAGTAACAGTGTGTGACAGATGACTAAATGTCAGAAACATGCCCTGCTAAAATATAAGAACTACGTTATGGCATGGAAACATTTAGTAATAACCACCAATAGTTAGTGGACGGTGGCTATGATCCTGAATTTGTTCCCTCCAACTAAGGCATCTCAATCTGTCAAAGGTCTTCACTTACAACAGCTGTGCACTACTTCACTAATACACACAGATGGACAGGCAGAGCAATCACAGCCTTATTTGCTTATGGCAGAGCAAAATGCTGTGGTCTGCAAGACAGAAAGTGCTTTGGTGAAGCGGACTGTGAGGAAAACCCCTTACAAGCTATCTATCTATAAAGCAGGTTAATAACCATTCATCCCCATTAAGGAGGAAAAATACGCCTTTATTTGTCTAATTTCAACAATCCTATCAGAAGAGTTTACCTTTGTGAAGACAGAAACATTGTTGGTGTTTTAAAACTTAAAGAATAGTGTAAAAGAAAAAAATAAAAGGAAGGAAAGGCAGTTTTTGTGACATTTTCTATTCTCCATTTACTCATCAGCCACAGAGTCAATTTATACCATCTTCTCACAGTAAACAGGATGTCAAACATAGTTGGGAAATATTCTAGAGTTAAAATAAATCTAAAATACTTTTTTCTTGTAACAGGAAAGTGCTATCTTGACAAAAGTGCTAGGTTTATCTAAAACAAGATAAGATCTCTACTGCAAAAGAAGAACTATAACTACAGCAACAATAACTGTATTATACTACCTTATTTTTAAGCCCATATTGTAATTGCTTACAACAGAAGAATTAAGAGAATTACATTAACACCTAGGAATTAGCCCTTAAACTAATTCAGTCTTCTCCCATTAATGAAAACTGCACTTTCCTGATCCCTGCAGAAGCATAATTCCAAAGCAAAAATATTCCCAGTAATGAGTACTACTAATGGAGAGATACAATCCATATGATTTAGATGCATTCACATTTAGAAGGCAAAATTTCATGCCATTCTAAACTGCACTTGTATGGACGGTTAAGCACTTACACACTGTAAATGTGCTAAGTTTCAAAAGTATACATTAAAATTCCGAGGAAGAATCTATGGGTTCAGGATAAGTTGAGGAACAGTAACTGCAAAGTTGCTTCTTCACACTGCTATTACTACAGTTGTACATTCACACTTAATATGTAAGCTTAATTTATGTAACATATGCAAGTATTTCTTTCCAAGCCAGAGTTGAGTTAGAAAGTTTCAAAAAGTTCTAAACAAAAAAAAAAAAAAACATTAAAGTATTTCAGTCTTTTTTTTTTCCAGAAAAAGACATCTTTGAAATTAAAAAAATAATAAATTTAAAGCACTTTCCAAGAATACTAAGCAAACTAAGCAACGAAATATACAAGTAAGCAAAAGATAGGTAAAGAAAACCCTTGCTCTAAAGGTGATGTGAATCTAAAATCAAAATGCCTAACAGTAATTAGTGTGCTGATACAGTTAAGCAACTTGAGGCATAAGATGCATCCAGCCGTTCCCTGAAGTGAGGATATTTTACTTAAGGCTTTACAATGGGTTGCATCATGTCAGTGAATCAAAATCTATCTTCAGTGTACATTTAGCAGTAACTTTACCAAGGCTTTATTTCCACGCCTGAAAACTAGAATGTATGTGAATATGAGGGCTAAAGGCCCAGGACTGGAAACAGCACTAAGAAACGGATAAAACGATCAGAACAACTTGACTGCCTCCCACTGACTTTCGCATTCAAAGCCCTACTCTGCAAGTTCAAATGGAACAGTCTTCGCATTACAAACATTCACAGAAAATGAAGTAAAGGTTGTGCAAAGGTCAACAGTTCATCCTGTTAATCACCTTCTTTCAGTCTTCATTTTCTTTATTACACCAAATAGAGGATTCAAAACTTATTTCTCTTCTAAGTCATTCCAACTATTAATGCCATCTATGAAACATTATTTATGATTCAAGACTTGGAAAACTCAACTCATTACATGCATACAACAGTCTATACTTTTTTCTTCAACTTCAGAGAAAGCAATCATCTACTGGGCTAAAAGAAGAGCAAGAATTACAAAAATCTGCTGTAAGTTTATTCACACTGTTGTGATTTTTAAAATCTGCTTAAGGTTATAGAAATTAATCTTTGACTTCTCATAACCTGCATAAGATGAAGAAGACGTCCTCCAGCTGCTGTCTCCCCATCATCTTCACAGTCCTGTAAGAACGTATGCTTATCTTCACAATATATTCTTAAAAAAAATATAAAGAAAGAAAGAAAAAGCATAAGCATAAAACCAATTCCAAAAGTATCAATCAACTAACACTGTAAGTGATTAATGAAGTCTCAGAGATCGTTCACAAACTTGTACATCAATTTTACTTCTTCACTAAGGATACTCACATCAAAACAGGATGAGGCTTAGGGTAAACCACAAATATTATCTATATAGAGTAACAAACGTTGTGAAGATTTTACATTATTTTAACTACTTCAGGTTAACTCCATATTCATTACTAGTGTAAAGCTCCCATAAAGAAAAATCCTTAGGTTTTTATTCTAATAACTACACTTAGCTTAAACCAACAACTTCAGATATAGGTTCAAATGATGATATGCACCCACAAGTTATAACAAACCCGACAGAAATACTATTAGTAATTAGTTACATCTATATTTAACCAGCAGTACAAAACTATTACTGAAACTATGCTTCAAATTCACCATGCTGTTTACTCAGTCTTTCTCTAAAGCAGAGATGTGACAGAATACGGTGGTATGCCTGAGGGCAATCCAGGAGACTTTGGTGCACGCCATTCCATACAAAGGTCAGGTATAAATTTCCAGAAGAAAATGCTCACAAGTTTTCTGTTTTGTCATCTAATTGATTTAATAACATCTGCACCTAAGTTTAATACACATGTGACACAATGACGAGGATGCCGCTCGTAATGGCTAGAAATCATGAAGCAATAACTACACTTCTATTGCTGTTTTGAAGTGTATTTAGGTGGTATGAGTTAAAGGAGTCAGACTAGCAGCAGCTCTCATTACAGAAGCCTTTAACTTAGGTAGACATGCTAGTGAAGTAAGCATTCACTTGATCTCATTTCCTATTTCATTAGGATCATCCCAGGAAGCACATGAATGGATCACTTTCAATACATGCTTTTTCAGCTGATTGCTTCCTCCAGTAGGAAGGTGCTCTTGTTATTGTTCCTTACATTCCTCAGAAAACCTGCATCACTATTTGGACAGAGACTATTTCATTTTACAGAATCTATGACCCTACATCTGAGTCAGGGCAATCCCAAGCACAGATACAAGCTGGGCAGAGAATGGCTCGTGAGCAGCCCTGAGGAGAAGGATTTTGGAGTGTCAGTTGGTGAAAGACTCAATGTCAGCCAGCAATGTGCGCTTGCACCCCTGAAGGCCAACTGTATCCTCGGTGGCATGAAGATAAGTATGACCAGCAGACTGAGGGAAATGACTCTGCCACTCTGCTCTGCTCTCACAAGACTCCATCTGGAGTACTGCATCCAGTTCTGGGGTCCCCAACACAAGAAGGGCATAGAGTTGTTGGAGCAGGTCCAGAGGACAGCCATGAAGATAATCAGAGGGCTGGAGCACCTCACATGCAGGGACAGGCTGGGAGAGCTAAGGCTCTTCAGCCTGGAGAAGAGAAGGATCGGAGGAGACCTTCTAGCAGTCTTCCAGTACCTGAAGGGGTCCGACAGGAAAGCTGGGGACCTTTTGAGAAGGGTAGGTAGCAATAGGATGAGAGGAAATGGTTTTAAGCTGGAAGAGTGTAGATATAGACTAGATATTAGGAAGAAGTTCTTTATTGTGAGGGTGGTGAGACACTGGAACAGGTTGCCCAGAAAGGCTGTGGATGCCTCCCCTCCCTGAAAGCACTCAAGGCCAGGCTATATGGGGCTTTGAGCAAACTGGTATAGAGGGAGGTGTCCCTGCATACAGCAGGGGGTGTGGAACTACATGACCGTAAACGTCTCTTCCAACCCAAACCATCCTAACATTCTATCATTCTACATTCACAAAAGTTGTCAGACAGACCATTGCCAAACTCATTATTACCCATTTCTCAATTTCCCTGAAGTTTCATGTATTTCAGCCAATTTTATATGTCAGTTTGCATTCAGTTTTGTGCTTCAGCTCTTATTTCAACTAAAAATTTTCAGTTATTTCCAAATGGCTCAAGTAATCGGGTAGAAAAATGTTGCTTTGCATAAATAAAACCATATTTAGTTCAGGATGAAGTAGTAATTCCTTAATCTCACTTCCCATACAAAGAATACCAGCACATGTTCCAATCCACTTTTAGTGGTTTTTTTTTGATTTTTTAAATCCTTAGTGCTGTGCTGCTTTACTATCTTTACATTTTTTCTTACTATATGTTCTGCTTCCTTCTTAAGTTCAAAATAAATCCTAAAATCTTGAATACACAAATAGGAAACTTACTCCCATAATGACTCACTAGCAAGGAATTTCTTTGGTGGGTTTTACCTTTCTCATGCACAGCACTCACTTAGCAAGGAATAGCAGAAAAAAATCACCAGCTCTCACCTGTATGCATATATGTTGTGGGTGGCACTTGCAATTTTCTTATTCTCATACAATTTTTCAAGAACTCTCTTTACCTTAAAAAAAATATATATGAAGAACAACACATAAATAAGCTTCCTTTTATAATGGGGGCTTTCACATTCACCATTTCAATATCATTGTTACCAAGCATCTCTTCAGTACTATAGAGAAAGATTTCAACAATTTAACATACAATTAAACATTCAGCATACTGACCCAAGGAGTACCACCATGCCAGTACACTCATGCCAGTTTCAGATCATACTTCTGGGATACTAAAAACAGTTGTTCCTTGAATTGGCTCACTGCGTAAATTCATGTTATTGCTGAATATCCAGTAGCATCAAACTGATTTAATACATAAGATATGGCAAGATCTATAAAATATTTTAAATCAGTATTAAGTATCAATCACACCTTTGTTGTTTTTTTTTTCCAAGTATAACATTAAGCTGGAATAATGGCACAACGTTTTCTCTTGTATGCTGCTTTTATTTGATATCACAATAATGTGCAATGTTTAAAAAGTTCTACTACATTTCATTTTGAAATATAATTTTTATTCAAACCTACTTGTTTTCCAGAGTTTCCATCTAATGGAAAGAATAAAAAATAACAATACCAATAAAGCCTTTCTACTATGGGTCTGAACGCGCCAGTATTTCCCAGAAAATGTGTTTTTACCACATCCATCCTTCTCTTCTTAAATACATAATTCAAAACATTTATCAACACGTTCTAGAAAAATCACCCCTTTTAAATTTGTTCTAGGAAAGTGGAAAGATTTGACTAAAACAGTGTTTTGATAGGTAATACGTAATTAATCTTATCCTGAAGAAAGCATGACTAAAGTTGAGAAAGCTTGGGAAAACAAGCATGGCAACTAATTTGCCTTTCATACTGAAGAAAAATAAGTTGGAGAAGTAATAAATATTCATACTTACTATCTGTCCTAGCTATACTGTGCTATTTTCTGTTCTTCTGGCAGAAATTTAACGTCAAATAATCTCAATGAATCTCCTATTAGTAACAGAAAACACTGCTTCAGACAACTGCTTTCTCCAGTTTTCCCTCTTAAGTGGAATACCGAAGAAAGGCAACTCATTATTTAATATGCTCGCATAAGTACATTTCAATGAACAGCATAGAAAGCATATGAAATGATTGTCACCTTTGACATCAGTTATACTTCTGTGATCCTGGTAGCTGACAGATCTCTCAAAAACTCATTACATGCCTGTATTATAAACGAACCTCCAATGTAACCATCTCACAGCTAAGCAATAACCTATCCGTTTTCCTACTGTAGCTCTTGAGCCTTTTTTCCCCTCTTCCTTCCTTAGGGAAT
This sequence comes from Gallus gallus, assembly GCF_016699485.2. Classification (NCBI taxonomy): domain Eukaryota; kingdom Metazoa; phylum Chordata; class Aves; order Galliformes; family Phasianidae; genus Gallus; species Gallus gallus. Next base: position 103,000,745 of record NC_052533.1, on the reverse strand, counting down.
TAAGGGATTCTCTACAGGTCAGCAAGGGACCTGCTCATAAAAGGTACAAAATATCTTTAAACCACAGACCAGTTCTTAGCTCCATCTAGGCCTCAGTCCCTACACCAAGTAGGAGCACCACATACATTTTAAATGTCAAAATATGCTGGACAAGGAAAAGCAACAGTACCAAATCTAGCAGCACTATCAATTTTTGTTTCCTCATATGAGGGAATATTTAACTATCCACAGTGTTATTCTGGCCTTTGTTACTGAAAGCTGTATCAGAATTAAAGCTCCACTACTAAAATTTTCAATAAACGAATTTACAAAGCAATCAGTCCTGTCTTAAAATAAGAAATACCATCCCTGCAACATACAAACATGCAGATAAAGCATTATGGGTACAAATCAGCCACTTCAGTTGATAAAAAAAGCTAGCTTTCAGTACAAGTACAATATTTACCCCATTCCTCACCTCTTTCAACTTTCCTTCAAAAAAACAAACCCATGCCACAGTAATGCTACACTGCAGTCTGCAGACCAATCATTCTACACAGTACAGCAAGACTCTGAAACAAGCTGGATTTGACACTCAGGAAATTGCACTACCTTAATACTATGCATATTCTAAGTATAGGTGGACTTTCAACAGAAGTCTTAAAAGAAGCAATGAAAAAAGGGCATTAAATCAACGATTCCAATTCCTTTCCAAAGCAAAATAGCTCACAGAAACTCGCATTTTGTAAAGACTGAAAACAGCTAAGAAAGCCTCTAAAGTACAGTGATGCTTTAGTGACAATGGTAATGCATTAAGTATTTTTAAAAATTGAGCTATTCCACATTAAACCTGAAGTATAAAATGACTTTCACTTTGGAAGCAGTAAGAGAACAGCTCAAAAAAAGCTGAAGGCGTGTTCAAAAAATATGATGTATCCAGATAGAAAAATAAGACAGATGACAAGATAGATATGAGAGGTAGAGCACATTTTTGGACATATAAAAATAGAAGTCACAATAATATTTTTTCAAACTCAAGAGGCTGAAGCCTACTAGAAATGTGTACTATGAGCAGATAGATACAATGCAGACGAATCATTCAAAGAATATACAGCTGTAAGCACAAAAATGTACATGAATGTACAGTATGTATGAAAAACAGGTCAGGCAAGGACAGCAGAGCAGAGCCTTATGACAGAATAATATTGAGGAAGTTAAGATGAATAGAAAAAAATCTGCAAAAACAGACTGTATGTATTTAAAGGTTTAAAGGGAACTGGAGTGTGAAGGTGTTGAACTTTAACTAAGGTATCTAACCTTCCAGTTAAAACTGCTTCTGCAGCAGAGGGCAAATGATGTGATATCAACGTCTCAAATGTACTCCAGAAGCATGCATAACTCTTATGCCCATGCTAGGTAAATTAATAGAAGGAAAAAAAGAAAACAAAAAACAACCCCACAACATCAGCTCAGCTTAATAAACTACTGCCTTTGTATTGGGAATTACACTTCTGAAAAACCTGTCCATCTGTCAAGATTATTTCAGAGTTGCTGAGCACGTGCTTCCTACCTGCTAGCCCACCTGGAATTTCAAAAAGCATTTGACAAGATCTACTACCAAAAATTCTTGAAATAATAGTGAGAAATGGATACAAGGGAAGAGGAAAACATCCACAAGGTTTAACTCTTAGTTAATGATAAGAAAAGATGAGTACGTCAGTAGTTTCCACACTGAACTGGGATCATCAAAGGAGACAGAAGTTAACAGATGCAAAAGGATGTACAAAGTGACTGAAAGTAGTCCAAAAGTCACATTTCAGTGTTCTTACACAGTTAAGAATAAGGGATAGCAGCACCCACCCACCTCAAAAATAAAACCGGAAACTACCAGGATGCATTGCAGAGCTGATACTTATAGTTATTCAGCTAATAATGAAAGGCAAAGACAGATGACTACTCAGATGATACTGACACACAAAGAAAGATGTATTCATGTAATTACAAGCATTTCAGTAACATTTGGTCAAGCTCAAAGTATAGACAAAAAGAGTAGGTGTGATCTCTACTAACTTGTCTGGGTGTCACCACAGGAGCCAGATGTGCCTGGAAAGTACTCCTTCTATCTGTGAGTGGGGTCCCATGATGTATCATTGGCAGTTCTTCATCTACTGATCACAAATAAGGAAGCATTCATTTTCTTTAAGGGTACTGAAACAACGTATTTGGCTACATACCTACAGAATATTTAATCTTTAAAAGAAAGAGACTGGTTAAAGCTATGTACAAAGTGATGACATGAAGAACCACAAAAAATATACAGGGTTATTTGCAATCATCATTATTCTTAATTACAATTTTTTTTATGTTAATTTTATTCAAAAGCTGAGTAGAAAAACTGAAACTTAAGGCCACTCTTTCCTAAATTATTTCATTGCAATTAACAAGACATTAAAAAAGTCTCTTTTTTTTAATGTTTAAAAACGAAACAAAACATTTTTACCTTCTTGACTTTCAGATGTGATATAATTTAAGATTTCTACTGGATCTTCCTGAACGGGCTGATAGTCCAGGAGAAAATCATTCCCACAGTCTTCATCAACTTCTTCAGTGGTTTTCTTAATATCTGGTTCTATAAAAGTGTAAGTAGTAAGCAGACCTATTACATACTTTTTTGAGAGATAAGTAATACAAACTTACAAATTCTTTTTCTATTAAATGTCTGGCTGTTTAGTTGAAATCAGCTTGCTAGTAAGAAAAAAGATGTGAAATGCAGAATAATAATACTAATTACAACAAAAAGCAGAAATGCTTTGCCCAGGATTCACTAAAATCACGTTTAGAATTAGGACTAAAATACTCATTCCATGGAGTCTATGCATAGTTTCTTCTGTTTTAATACTAATTAACACCACTTCTAAGAAGAAAATAACTACAATGCTTACCATTTCCATTAAGTATTTATAATGATTCCATTAATTAAATCTAAATGCGGGAACCAAAATAGTCTGATATTTTAATTAGTATAAAATAGCAGCAAAATACACATTTTATTGAAAGACTAAAATTAGACCTTATCATGAAGAAGCACTGAAAATACACCTTTTTTTGCTCCTTTTCAGCTCTTCATTATTCATGGGAATGAGCTAACATCCACTACATTAAAAATATTTCTATTTCCTTCTGCCACAACTGCATGCAGCTGTGTCACTTGTATTTCATGGCAGTTTAGCATTTTAATGGGAAAAAAAAAAGGCCCATAATCTAAAGGAAGAGCAGCTGTGAATTTATACAAGCCCCATCACTATTAGAGTAACAGCAGAAAAACCACTGCAACTTCAGTCGTGAAGCTACTTTTAATCACAGTATAATAAAATTGAGGACTTTACCTCATTGCAACCACTCCCTTCCTTTTTATCTTCTACTGCTTTTTAAGAAAGGGAAGCTATCACTGTAATACAATAAGCCAAACCAGAGATTGTGTTCTCTGACCCAGGTCAGTTGAGAAAATTAGGAATAAATCTTTAACTGGCAATGAAATCTTACTTTGCAGCTGAACAGGAAGTAAACTGAACAATTCATGTATTTCCTGAAATACCTGAATTTGATGACTGTGCCTTTTCCACCAGAACTTCTCGTATCTTCTCCACCCATAAATAAAGAATACTTTCACCAAGGTTCTGTCTGGAAGTTAAAATTCACAGTGAATAAGGAATCTTCTTTTTTCTTTCAGATTTCACTTAGAAAGTATCTACATTAAATAATATGCAGATTTCAGGCATGCAGTAATAGAACATTACAGGTTAGTGCAATAAGGAGCTTAGGCTTGTGGAAGCTCAGTGACCATCAGCATCATTATACACTCTATTGTCCTTTTTTCAGCATTAAAAGCACCAGTACTGGAGGAGAATAGGCAACTGATGGAAACTTTTTGGCCTATAAAGTGAAAACAACTGTGAGTACAGTAAATTGGACAGCCCTCAGCGTTTTCAAAAGAATACTAAGCCAGTTCTCCTAGTTTTTGAGCATGCTCTGGATTGGTTTTCAGAAAGTTCTGTGCTGCCTGTGATGAGCTCTTTCAGCCATTCTGCCTGAGGAGTTTCCTAGAACAGACTCCCTTCTCTTCCCCATCATGCTCTCAGCACATACACAGCAGGGGCTAATCCTGCAGGACTGTGACAATAGGTCAGTGGTAGCTGATACAGCGGAGCAGTAGACCAACATGCTACACTTCAGTGATGATAAATCCTATAGGAGAGGGAGGAGAGGTAAGCATTAAGCTTAAGAGCCCTTAATTAGCTGGCACAGACACATATTATGCTAATGGGAGGTGATGGGATAAATGGTTTTACGTGCACATTCCAAGTTAAGAAACACTGCCTTGATGTGCAGCAGGGCTGAAAAATCATAAAATATATTTAAAATAGTGCCCTGAAAATTAACTTTCCGAATTATACTCTAACATGTTTATGACCTGTGTGTGTTAGTCTCAAAACCAGAACTGAAAACGTAGGGCTTTAGCCAACTCACAGTTTCTCTATTAATAATTTTATCCTTACTGCCACCGTCTGGGGCAGCATATAAATACACGCCAGTAACACAACTGCATTCTGAAATGCTTATTTTACATAGTGTATGCAGCACTACGGCCAAATGAAATTAGGAATTCAAACAAATATATATATTTTAAGACATTTTTTTCAAGCAAAAATGAGGAATTTGTAAACTTGTAGCTGTCCCCAAAACCCTGACAGACTCCAGAATGAGTGACAACCCTGATTTCATGCCACTGCTTATCACACAGAAAGGCTGTTTTAATAAGACATGAAGAACTACATTTGTTTTAATGATGGGATGAAGGATTACACAATGAATAAGATTCTTCTGTTGGATATGAGTAACTAGCAATTTCTATAGCTAACCCAATTTCAGTTTCTATCTATTACAGTTAGTCTCAAAGGTTACTTTTATAGACAGCTATTCTTCTTGGCACTTTCATCTAAATCATGAAACAAAGCCTTGTTATTGGGGAAAAAAAAATCTTACAATTAGAGTGTATGAAAAAATAAAATAAAATAAATCCAAATATTTCCTATATTTTCAAGTTTTAAGAACTTTGGGCCTACCAAAACAGATTTGTGATCTATTGCTATCTGCTTTTCCCATCTCCTTAAGAAGACATAGCAAGTCATCGACAGTATAGTTCATATTGTTCGCAAAACTAAGCAATTTAGATCACTAGGGATTCAAAACCAGGTAAGCTACACATTGTAAATGATCCAGAGTAATTAAGTTTACCTGGCAACTATTTAGACAGTGGATAGATAAAAGGCTTTCACAAACACTGTGTACACCAGTGACAACTCCAGAAGGGTTTTAAAACACACTCTAAAAATGACACATGTGGTCTAAAGTACAAACACATTCATTTCCTACTGAACAAACAAAAATAGCAGGAGATCAACAAAGGCTGCTTGCAATATAGAGTGTTTAACAACAGTGCTATTCCTCCTTGCAGTGGCAAGATGCTCTAGATGCCCTGGATACTCAGGGCAGTAGGAAGGACATATAGCAGCTCTGCCTCTGATGGAGACTCCAAGAAAATTGGACAGAATCAAGGACACTGTTCTTCTTCCTCCACTCTAGAACTTTGAACTTCAAATCCTGACTCAATTTTGCTTGGTTAAATTATAAGAAATCCACGTACCTGAAGTAGCTTGGTAATTAGATAAAAGTGAAACAAACAAACCAAACAAATAAAAAAGCCAAGTGTCTTCCTTATTTTATGGCATTAAAACATATTTTTCTCAAGCAAGACACTCAGATTTCATTATTTTGGGCACAGCTGTGCCTTCTTATGACATATTTTCACTTAGTTCATATCGTATGTGGATCTGAAAGGATTAAATAAGCCACATAAAATTACTCCATTTAATATTCCAATTTCACAGCAATTTTAAAATATAATTTGAGTATTTCTTAACATTACGTTTATTCTCATGCATCAAGAGTTCAGCTAGCTACACTCTGTGATAATGTGGTTTGCTATGTTACAGATTCTAGTTAAAAGACTCTGTTAACTGAGTTTGTTTTAAAACCTATCGACACCTCAATTCTGAAAATATCTTGAGATTCTAAAGGGTCACAATTTAGGAGCCAATATTCAGATGTCCACTCTTGAAGAGCACCAGGTCTAAACAATATAGGAGAAATTGCCAGAGTTTAAGACAATTGATTCTTATAAAATGTTTAGTTATATACATAGCACCAAACGTTTGGTGGCTGCTGCAACAACCACTACACTCACTAGTTAAGCAGGTACTTAAAAGCACACACTGAGCACACAAGACTGAAGATACATCATCACCTCTTACGATGTTCCACAGACCGTAACTTACATATATATTTCTTCCAAGCTATTTGCTAGTTCAGTATAATCTTGTCCCCGAAGCCAAGGAGCACTGGAATAAAAAAATATATATACACAATGAAAACGGTGTCCATGCTCTGATTCCAGCACCTCAACAAACATTCATTTCAAAATAAATGTGATAAACACCTTGAAAATAAAACAACATCAGTCATCCCTACTTATAAAATTTCTGTTGTAAACTTCTTGGTAAAAGCACGATTGCTTTGTTCCCCTTTAAAATTCCCACTCCATTGAGAACATATGAAAGCCAGACTCATTTTTTGTTAGGCTATCATCGTTGCAGAGTCTATGTATTATCAGTTTATTTTATAGACTCCCTCAGCATTATCATGCTTTCTATATTTGGTATGAGCCTTCAGATCTCTACCCATACCCTTTTAGTCTCATGTTAAGCTATAAATGTTGCCCCAAGTTTACCAGCACTGTTTTGCATTGTTTTGCCAATACTTCTCAAAAAAATCATGCATAGATGCTGTGCACCAAGCCCTGCAGGCCTGATCCCTCTACCCTCAAATCAGAAGTCTAGCTGACAGGCCCCTAATTCCCATCTGGTTTATACATCAGGGGATTGGAGGAGAGCAAGGAAGGAAAAAAAGCAAGTGGCACATGCTCTGGTTCATGCCCAATCAGAAGGAGTACTCAGGTGAAATGCACGCCTTACAATCTGAAAGAAGGATCCAGACAAGAATGGTACACTCAAGCAGTAAAACATCTCTCTCCAAGACATCAAGCAGCAACCACTGTACCTCCAAGGCTAATTGCCGCCTTGACAGAAAATAATACTGTAAGAATTAGAGCTCTGAGAGAGCAAACCATCTTCATGAGGCAGACTTGTGGGAGAGAATATAATATTATTGCTATGACCGGGATATTTTAACTCAAAGTCATCTTAACTAAACTCCAACTTACACCTCAAACAATCAACAATGGTAACTCTGTAAATAAATAAATATTTGAAGGAAAGCAACTATCGGCAAGAAACTTCACTTACTTCAGTTGATAAACAGGTGGCTCTGAAGTTGGGTATCCTGGGGGCAAAATCACCTAAAAGAAATTCAGGGTGAATGTTCACTGTATTATTCACCTGGCTGACCTTTACTGATGGACTCCAACATCGAGCTATTCATTTTGGTTGATGTGAATGTTGTTTCCACACTTTGGAAAAGTAAATGTAGAAGCAGCTGCAGACTCACTCAGGTGTCCTAACAAAGTCAATGTAAAAAACAGTATGTCTAAAATGAGATTTTAAAGAAAAACACCGAGATATAGTTCTGTGGGTGTGGAATTAGCATATGTACATACTGCAAACATCATAAGCAAGTTGTGCTGGCAAAGGAACCACAGAATAACAGAATTGCAGGGAATGGAGGAGCCTCAAGAAATCATCAAGTCCAAGCCCCCTGCTAAAGCATGTACCTTTCAATAGGTAGTACAGGGAGGTCTCCAGATGGGTCTTGAACATCTCTACAGAAGGAGACTCCACAACCTCTCTGGGCAACCTGTTCCAGTGCTCTATCACCCTTACTGTAAAGCATGTCTACCACACGTTAGTATAGAACTTACTACATCCAAGTTTTAGGCTCTTACTCCTTCTCCTATCACTACACATCACCAAGAAGAGTCTGGCCTCATCCACTTGCATCCCACATCCCCTAAGATATTTATAAACATTAACAGATCCCCTCTCAGTCTTTTTTTTCCCCTGAACAGGGGGAAGGCTGAACAGAGCCAAGTTACTCAGCCTTTCCTCATTCGGGAGATGCTCCAGGCCCTTTATCATTATTGTGGCTCTCCACTGGACTCCTTCTAGGAGATCCTTGTCTTTTTTGAACTGGGAGCCCAGAACTGGACACAGTAGTCTAAACGCAGCCTCACCAGGACAGAGTAGAGGAGGAAGATCACTTCTCTTGACCTGCTGGCCAGGCTCTTTTTAATGCACCCCAGGATGCCATTGGCCTTCTTGGCCACAAGGGCACACCACTGGCTCATGGCCAACCTGCTGTCCACCAGGACCTCAACATTCTGCACAGAGCTCATCTCCAGCAGGTCAACCCCTAGCCTATACTGACACATGCAGTTATTCCTCCCTAGGTGCAAGATTCTACAATTGTTCACGTTAAACCTCATCAGGTTCCTCCCTGCCCAACTCTCCAGTCTGTCCAGGTCTTGCTGAGTGGTAGCACAGCCTTCAGGTGTGTTGGCCAATCCTCCCAGCTCTGAGAGCCACCACTGAAAAGTGCGTGACATATTCCAAATAAAAACTTCTTAACCTACATGTGTGGATACCAAATCCTATTTTAAAGGATTTCACTCAGACACAAGGTTTTGCCTGCCCAAGTCCCACAGCACACTGTGTCAAACTGCCCAGCAGCACTGTACCTGCAGGCAGAGGGTCCACTTTGGTTGATCCAGACAGTCACCAATCTTAATGCAATAGATTTTCTCATCTTCATCAACAACACACCAATCTTCACCGTATATGGACGAGAGGGCTTCGATTTCATCAATCTAGAGAAAGCGGCGTGTAAAAATCGTTCAGTAAACAAATCCCGCAGCCTCGTTTACCAGCCACAGCTTTAGGTTTTGCTCTCCTACAGCTTATCTACAAACATGACAAAATCAGTGCAATAGACGACCATAAAAACCGGGCGCCCCACAGCTCTCGTCCCCCCACCGCCGCTCACTTGCTGCTGGGCCGCCTCCGGGCTGCTCGCCGCCATCAGCGCCGAAAAGCGGGGCAGGGCGGAAAGGGCGGGCAGTCCCACTGCGCACGCTCCTCGCCGGCCGTTGACCGCCTATCCGTCTGCGTGGCTGCGCGCTCGTTTGCGCTGTTGCTGCCTTGGCATCAGCCCGGCCCTGGCACCGGTTGTGGCAGAACTGGTTGCACACCCAACTTTTAGCAGCAGCTATTATCGTCCCTTCCTGTGGTCTGTGCTTCCTAAGTACAAACACTGCATTCTGTAAAACGGGGCTGTCCTCTGACCGAAACGGACCTTCAGACACAAGGATAGCTACAACTTTGTGTATCTCCCAAATAACTAAGTAGCTCCTTCCTCTGCCTCTTCCTTCAGTAGGAAGAGAGGTAATGGCTTTAAGTTGTCCCAGAGGAGGTTCAGGTTGGATATTAGGAGAAATTTCTTCTCAGAAAGAGCAGTGCTGCAGTGGCCCAGGCTGCTCAGGGAGGCGGTGCAGTCACTGCCCTTGGAGGTGCTCAAGCGCCGTGTGGGTGTGGCGCTGAGGGACGTTGTCAGTGGGCATGGTGGGGATGGGCTGATGGCTGGACTAGGTGATCTTAGTGATCCTTTCCAACCTGAATGATTCTGTGATTCTATTTCATCCCCAGGGATCCCCAGGCATCACTTATTTCGCTGTTCGTGTGTATTTTTATACTGACTTGTTGGGGGAATATTCAAGCTAAGGTTTGTTTTCCACTTTCTTGAAAGCTGAGAAAATCTGCACATGCTCTGGAGAACAGAATCAGAATTCAGAATGACTGTAACAAAGAGGATACATTCTCCAACAAACAGGCAAACAAGCGAAAACAAAACAACACAACGGGATGCAAATGAGCAGAGACAAATTCAGCACTGTATTATCAGCTGCAGAAATTCAGGGCAGAGAATCACTGGTTAGGCAGTGGCTCCACAGAAGGGAATTGGGAGCTCAAGTGAAACCCAAGCTAAGCATTTACCAATTGTGCTGTGGTTTTCTTAAACAAGAACTGTCATGCCGATATGCCCAAATACATGGGAAGTACAGTAGGACACACATGGTAATCCTGCTTTGTATGGAACAACTGAAGCCCGAGCTCAAAGTTTCTGTCTGTTTTTAGGGCTGCTCTTTAAGGAAGGTGTGCACTAACTGAAGTCTGGATTAAAGCACATAAAATCAACACAATCTGGAAAGTCTGCCATCTGTAAAGACTTGAGAGAAGGAGTTTGTTAACTTTAAGAGGATTTTGAGAGAGGTAGGTAAGCTTAATATGCTACAGACCACTGCAGAGAAGAGAATACACTGTTCTCCCTCTCACATGTGGAAAAGATGCAAAGCACAAAGATTTAAGTTGAATGTTTGAGAGAAAAGACACTTCAGAGAATTTGCCAACAATGAAATTAGTCATCTTGAGTGAAAGGGATGTAGCGATAATAATCCTTATTTACACAACATCTGTTGCAAAGATGGAGACAATGCTATGTGCCAATGAAGCAACGTTACCTTACTCTGGAGGAAGAAATATTCAGATAATTATGAAGAAGAGCGAAGGACTGAGTTTATCGAGCTGTCATCACTGGAAGCTCCAAGAGAGGTTAGCCCTGGACACAGTTCATCTTGGGTCAGGAAAATGTCATAGGTCATCGTGAAAGCAATAATTCCTACAGTGCTTACGTGAGCATATTCTTGGACTTGTAGCTCTATTTGAAATTAGATTACCACTGTGACCTTAACTTTAGAGCAAAAAGATGACAGAGATGGCAAAGAATGAAAAATTTGGTTCCACGCTTGGGCCTGGATTCAAGAAAATAGTTTTCAGTTACCTAATTTGGCTCCTAAATTTTAATCAATTGTAATCTGGAAGCATTTAAGAGCAGATATATTTTTAGATGCATATCAGAAGTTAATGAACATTACTATTGATGCTATCTCAGCCCCAAATCCTACATTCCATGTTCAGATTGAAGAAACAGAAGTTTTGGGGAAAAAAACTAAATCATTTTTCTTAGTTGATCCATGTGTAGTAATTTAAAAAAGTAGAACTCTATGCTGTTGTTGTTTGGGTACATAGATAAATAGGTAAATTTTCAGTTGTAAGATTATAAATACTAATGGTTGCCCCATATTTGACAACTGGAGAGGGATATTTTCCAAGCTCAGCAAGATCCTGAATTTGTCTTCATTGTCATGGCCAAACTGTATTTAATTGTTTTAAACAATTATAAAGAGAATCCACCCAGTCAGAACAGGGCAAAAATGCACGTTTTATCAGGCAAAGTCAAGTCACATACTCCACTTAGATAGATAGACAGATGGTTAGGTACACATGGATAGAAGGTGTATCTATCCATATAGATATCCATAGGTACCGATGGATAGAAAAGTAGTAAGGCAGATAGATAGAAAAAGGAGAGAAAGGTTTTCTTAAGTTTTCTTCTGACAAAAACATAATAAAAAAGCTTTAAGCTACCAGGATCTAGAAAAGAAGATGCTGCATTTATCTTCATACTAAATAGCCTTATCATGTTAAAGAGAGAACTGTGACATTACAATATTTTTTTTTAGCTTTCTGATATAAATATCAACAAAGTGCTTGCCTTTTGTAAGTGGCTGCTTTTGACTTGGCTGTACAAATGGATTTTTGTAAGTATTCACAGTATTTGTTATTAAACACCTTAAGGTTATCACTGACAGTATTTTTTCTGTTGTCCTTATGAAAAATATTGATATGAAAGAAATTAGCAATCTAGCACCAGCTCAGGAAGAAACTGTACCAGATAAGAGGACACAAAGAATAAATAATAAAAACTGTTTGGACTGCGGACATCTCTGGTGGGTTTCTGAGAACTCTGTCATTTCTTTTCACTGTCAGTTATAACTCTGAGAAGCGTTGATGAGCGCAAGAGACAAATGTGGTTAACAGACCTCCAGCATGTTTATAGATACTCAGTAACAGAGCAGCTGAATTGGTATGGTGCCCAGGAGTACAACTGATTAATTTCTTTGTCTCAAGTAAACATTCTATTAAAGAAGGTTATGAAATAAGTATCCTTAGCTTTCAAATTTGGGATACCAGTATAGGTATCCCACTGATGAACCTCGCTGTTCTTAATAGTAAGGAATCTCTCCTACTGATGTTGTTCACGGCGATGCATGAACTTTAGTATTTAAAATGGTTACCAAATCTAACCTTTGGTCCATCAATTCTGCCCTTGGGATGGCAAACAAATATGCTTAAAGCTCAAATCAAATCACTTAAGCAAGGGAAGACCCTGAAGGTCAGGAATTGGCCTGGATTACTACAGGGAATGCAAATTCCTTGTTCTCTCTTGTCAGGACAAGCAAATACACTGAATCATTACTGATGCCTGTCCGAAACCAGAATCTAATCCTAGGGAACATAAGACTTAAACCAAACGTAACTAATGTTCATGTAGATAAGGAAGCAATATTTACACAAAAATCTTAATTAAGAAGGATGTTATCTAAATGCAATGCATTGAAAAGCAATCAATTTTGAAAGGAAAAAAAAATAACAAAACTTCCAAAACATTTTTTTACTGTATTGTTTACTTTCTACTACCAGATCTGTCCAGAGGGGGGAGGTAAATAGCCACGTGCTTCCGTTACTGTAAATGAAAAGGAACTAACTGAACATTGTCATTCTCTCTATGCGTGTAACTTCTGCTCATTTGAGATTAATTTCTTGAAAATTATCTTTAGCAGTCGGGTTTTTTTAACTTCATTTTCCAAAGTTTATAAGCATTATGTTGATAAAATAAACCAATGTGATGCATAAGTGATATTAGGATAAGTGTATAGAGTTTGACAGCGCACAGTAAGTGCTAATTAGGAGTAAAATACCACAGTTGATCCAAGCGAAGACTTCTGATATGTGATCAAGAATCTCACGTAATACACGCATCATGAAATCTTCTCCTTGTTAGAGCTGATGGGAATTTGACTGTTAACTTAGATTCAGCTACAGTATGTAACATACAAGGATATATATGGGATGAATCACAAATAAGAAAAAATTACTAAAATACTGGAACAAAATATCAGTTAATCTGTTTGATTTTGTATACAAGTGCTCAAGCAGCACTGTCTATTTGCAACTTCTCTTTTTTTTTAACAAGGAAAATTTAGAACAATGAAGAATCGCTCAGTAAGGGATAAGTATACATTTAAGCGAGAAGTAGTTCAACTGATTTCAGTTGCATAGATATGTATTTTGATGGACTGGGGGATAAGCTGACAAAATTAGGTATAAACTTCATATTAAGAATCTCTCCACGTGCAGCTAATTTATCATTTGGAAAATAAAATCAGACCAAACTCATTCAATCACAATAAAAGACTGCATTAAACAAACCCAAATCTTAGCCTAAGGCTGCTTGGCTGGTAAGACCCAGAAGAAGCATGTGTACAAGTGACTCTGTAATGCTTCAGTTAAGAACATTACTTCTTTAGCCACCATCCAGTTGTATGTTGTCTATAGAAGCACACGCTTGTCTTCTGGTGAGCTAGAGAAAGCTTTTCTACAATGTAATAACTACTGGTTAGTTTTAGAAGCCTTGTGGCAAAAGAGAATTAGTGAATCTTACATTTTTCTCCTGCTGTATCTGCATTCCCATAAAAAGGGCACGTTAAATGCATACTATCACATGATTATTTCTGTGGGAGAATGTCTCCAGAAACTGCCTGAAATTGGTTCAGATCTGCTCTGAGCAGAAGTGAGCGGTTTCAACACTTAATCAGGTTCACACCAGCTACAAATTAACCACTTTATAGGGTTATTTCATCCTCAGTAAATATCAGTGACCAACTTGCACCTATAAGATTTCCTACTGCAAAAAGTTCAGAACATGAAAAATTGCTTTCATCTCTCACTGGAAGTTGTCCTTTGTAAATGAAGAAGACTGTATATAAGGAAAAAGCTTTTCATGATGAGCACAGTGAGGCATTGCTGTCCATAGATGTGGTGAATGTCCATCCCTGAAGACATTCAAAGTGAGGCTGGATGGGGCTCTGAGCAACCTGATTGAGCTATAGGTATCCTTGCTCGTTACAGGAGAGTTGGACTAGATGACCTTTGAAGTCTCTTCCAACTCAAATGGTTCTGCGATTCTATGAAGATCCATAGGGGCCCTGCCTGAGAGTGTCAGCACGTTTAATTGTATTGTGCCTGTCTTCTAGCAGGCAGGTATGTACAGGTCTGGAAGAGCAGCCAGGCCCTATGTTCGCTGTACTGCAAGCATATTGCACAACAAGTATACCAGGTCTGTGTACAAGCTATTAGGAAACAAATTTCTAGTTTCAGTTGAATGACTGTTAGTCAATTATTGAACATTCAGTCACTAAATATTTTGCTGTGTAAAAACATACAAGCAACCTATCATGTGTCATTTCTTACTTCATTAATCATCTCCACGAGTTGAATATCTTCAAACATGACTGGTATGCTTTAGTCTGAAGAGGAAGAAAACAAAAAGTGTCATGTGCTAAATAAGTGCTGTATCATAAATATAATTGTGAAATTTCATGAGGGGTGGTAATATAAATGCCCAGTTATTCTTTTTCCTTTCTAAGTATGAGTTTTCCAAAAGTTCTGCCTCCAGTGGTTAAAACACTAGCAACCTAGATCAACTGTGCAGTGCCAGAAGGAGCATAGGGAGATGCTTCTTGTCTTCCCTCAGCTGTGAGCAGTACCTTGTCAAATGGGATATGATCAGCATCTTGCTTGTCAAGTTGCTAGTAATACTTTTTTTTCCAAGAAATGACAATAAAGAGCAGTATTATTTGAAAACTTCCAGCTCTTATACTTCTAGTCGTAAGATTTGTTTGCCTGCAGCAATGAATTCAACTAGCTGATTATGCACTACACAAAGTGGAAGTTCACTGTCTAAATAAATTTGTCCTCTGGCAAGGCTATGGTATTACAGCTTCACATTCTGCAGTCAGGTTGCCCCATTGCCCCATCCCATAGCAGGACATGATGTAAAGTATACTGTGAAAATAATTGACAAAACAGTTCAGCAAGTTCTGTACAAGGCTGTTTGCCATTGCATTCAATCTTAGCATGGGAAGTGTTTCATGCTTTCTGCATCACTAATTTCAGCAGGGTGCCTGAAAAAAGGAAAGACATGGAATAGAAAAGGTACATTCACAATGGACAGAGCCCTTGATATTAGCAGCACTGTTATTTGCATTTACACACTTCAGAGTCCAAAACTCACTGGATTATTACTCTGGGGTGTACAAGGAATCAAAGCTCTTGTAAATAATAGATGCTTCTTGAAGCACAGGGAGTGTAGTGATGATGACCAGGACACGATGGTACATGGAAGAGTCATTGATTCACAACACAGTTAATCTGAGTAGGCACAGGTCTGTGCTGCATCCTTAGGCTGTGCAGTGGTGCATAAATCCTTTATCCTCAGGATAAACTCCACCAGCTCATTACAAAAGAGGAGCCTGCGGGCAGCTCCCGCTTTGTATTGGTGATTATAACACTACCATGGCCTTGCTTTTATCTGGCAGTACAGCAAGAGGTTCTCATGCAAGTATGCTCTATGAATAGCTGTTTTCTTTTAAGAAAATTATATAATAACTCAAATAGCCAAAGAAGGAGTATCATTCCACAGATGCTGCATGAACAGGGGACGCAGAGCATCTGAAACGTCATTCAGATTTACTATCTGTTTTACTTCCCTTACTCTGCCTTATTGAAACATTTGTATTTCATTAATCCATTTTTAGTCAGGTCTTTCTTACTGAGATCCAAAAGAACCCCTGCACTGTTGTAGTCTCCCAATTCAATGCCCTTACTACCCAGTGCAGGACAGAGCTACACCATAATTAACTGGCTAAACGGTACTATAAATGCTGTACAAAAATACAACAAATATAACAAAATATGTGAACATTTAATGCTTGCATGTGTATAATATAATAAGAATAGGAAAAGGAAGGGAGGCTTGGTTTAACTGTGATGTTTCTTGGGGCAGATATGGCATTGCAAAAGATGGCTCAATGCCAGAAACAAGAAGAAACAAAAGGGAAAGAAGCTCAGATAGATAAGAGCAAAGGAGCATGCAACAAAAGATAGGAACGTGGGCATGGGGCAGCCAGTGCTCTGAAAGTAAGGGGTGCAACCCAAAGAGCTGCTCCAGAGAGAAAGGCAATGGTACCCTTCACTGAAGCCTCTCAGGTATCACATACTTCCTGCTGTAGCAGATAACCATACTTAGGAGACCTAATTTGAACTAATGAGAAGCAGGATAAATCCAAACACAGCACAGATGTAATATCTCCACGGGTGTGGAACTGCTGTTCTTTTGGCTATTCATTTGCAGAGCGTTAACGATACATACAGTTACAGGTAGTAAAAAAAGAAAAAAAGAAGAAAAAAAAAAGCATGCCTCATTATTTATGTCCTAAGAATTTCCCAATAACTGCTCAGGTATGAACTTGCCACTCTTGGAACAGAATCTTCATCCTAACCTTTAGAGATACTTTCTCATGGCACCCACGGCTTTTCCAGCATGTGACAAGCTGGGCCGCGCCTCCGCACCACAGAGCTTCCCCGCCCTCCTGCCAAGTTCCCGCAGGAACAAGATGAAAGGTGATTACACAGGATGAAAGCGATTCCCCACACCACCTTTATTCCTCACTTTTTCACTCGGAGACCTCTTCCGAGGTCGTTCTGCCCCGGTTCTCCGCTCTTCTCGGAGCACGTTTTCCCACCCCCGCGGTCCCATGGCGTCCTCCGGAGCCGCAGCCGCTCGCCTCCTGTTTTCAGACAGCCCCGAGGCCACAACACTCCTCCCTCCCTCGCTGGGAAGGGCGGTCGCTGCCGAGTTTCAGACACAACGAGAGGGCGCAGAACTACGCCTTCCCCTTCCCAGCCCCTCACATGGGTTGCAGGCAGCCTAGCCGGCCCTAGACCCGCGGAGCGATCCCACCGGCGCTGAGGGGACAGCGGCAGGCAGGGGGCGGAGCGGCGCCCGCCCTGCGCGGCGGTGTGGGAGCGGCTGCGGGGACGGTCACGCGCGGGGCCGGTGTGTATGGCCGCGGGGGGTGAGGGGCGGGCGCGGCGTTGGGGGTGTCTGTACGTACGTATGTATGTATGTATGTAGCGTGTGTGGGGCGGGCGGTTGTAGTGAGGAGCTGAGCGCTGAGGGGGGCGGCAGCGGCGGCTCGGCCCACGCGGCCCGGCTGCGTTTTCTTCCGCGGCGCCCTCCAGCTGCGTCGTTGCCGCCGTTATCGCCCTCACGGGTGACCCCAGGGCTGGTAGGCCGGCCGGCCGGCTGCAGGAATGGGGGTGCTGGCCCGCCAGAGGGCTCGGTTCTGTATGTGAGTGAAGGGCTGCAGGGGGGGGCTGCTGAAGTTCTCGTTGCCTGTAAGCGCTCTTCGTAGGTCCCGTTCTTGTCGTAAACCCCATTCAGGGCTCTTGGGCTGAAAGAAGGTCTTTGACAGACAGCCGAGTGCACGCAGCGGGCTGCCGGGGGTGCCTGGGAACTGGGCTTGGCTCGGTGCCTCAGCGAGAGCGTGGAACAGGTACGTGCTGTGCGTCCGTGCTAGTGGCTGTCTGCCCAGCAGAGACAGTCCTTCAGCATGGCACTGCTGGCACATGGAGTGTGATGAGGCAGTGTGGTGGGAGCGCGTTCATCCCGCTAACTGGGGGTTAAGGCAGCCGTGACACTCGGTGTGGGCTCGTGGACAGGTTCTGTCTGTCGGTGCGGTTTGGTGCGTTTTGACCCCTCCTTTACAGCATCTCTCTGTGGTGCGCCTGTTGGGATGTGTGAGGATCTTCCTGCAGGAGCCTGGTTTTTATTGCTCAAGAGAGATCTCCTGAAACAGCAGCCAGCGTATCCACTGTTAGCCTTACTGCTTGTCCTACCATCAGAAAAACGTAGAATGACTTTAAGTTGGAAGGGACCTCAAAGCCCACCCAGTCCCCCCCCATGCCATGGGCAGGGCTGCCCCCCAGCAGCTCAGCTGCCCAGGGCCCCATCCAACCTGGCCTTGAGCGCCTCCAGGGATGGGGCACCACAGCTTCTCTGGGCAGCTGTGCCTCACCGCCCTATAGAATAAGTAGAATGATGACAGAAAAATAGTAGAATAGTGATAGAAGGGGATTCATGAATTGAAAGGTTCCTATGTTGCTCTGCTGACTCAGAGCCTTACGTTGGGCAGAGTTGGTCCTATTTTTGCTGTTTGTAATTTTTTCTTTCTTGTTTTTGCTTGGGTTCTTCTAGCAGCTGAGTAACTGTGTTTCCTATACCAGCGGCTGTCAGGCTGGTAGATCTTTTCATGGCTAGATATCTTAAGGAACTCCTTACTAAGCAGGCATGCAAGCAAAGTGGTAGCCTGGGCTCTCATGGAGTGGGGACAAACAGCCCCTCTGTGAAGGCAGGTGCTGTAATCGAGGGAGAAGATTGCTCTGGCATAGGTTTCATAGAGGAAGGTAGAACAGAGCATCTTAAATGTTATTCTTTGTACCTTCTTAAAGGATAAGAGTAAATTAGCGATCAAGTCTGGCTTGTTTAGTACTAATGAGTTCAACAGAAGTGCCTCCCAGTCATATCTCAGTTATATAGGAAGCACTTGATATTACATTGTTCTTGTGTTATTTTCTTATGGTGTAGAAGTGACTGTAGAGACTGGTGCACAGGCCTTTCAACAGTACCAGGCATAAAGATAAGCCATGAAAGGCAGTGTAACTTGCATCTGAGTGGAAGAAGCTAATGATGGCAACATCTCTGAGTATGAGCAGATGTCAGCTCTCTGAAGTGGCCGGTGGCTTTGCATACAGGCAGCACAATGCATATAAATTAACCTGCGAGTAGAACTGTATGACTGATAAATCCAAATTAAACCCTCAAGTTTTGCATTGGTACTAGAGATCTATCCCACTATCTTGAAGCCAGTCGGTGAGGATTTTGGAGCTGTTTTGATGCTGGCTGCGTGACCAGCCAATAAACACCTTTCTGCAGTGGGATGCAGACACAAGAAAGAAAATTGTAAGCACACGCAGTTTGAGTGCCTCTGTATTGAGTTCTTTCAGTGCTCTCAGCTTGCCACTCAAAATTCCCCTGTCAGTTGCTCATCTCCATTAAGCAGCAAATCATAGTGCTTAAAACAGTGTTGGGAAGATGATGCTAAGTTCTGAGAAGAGTCCCTTTGCTGCCAGCTTCATTTAGGCACTTAATTTAGCTTGTTAGCTAAAACTTTAGGTTCTGTATCACTTATCTAGTAAGTAGCTGCACACAGATTCACTTTCCAGCCCCGGTGGTAGGAACAGTTTCCTATGAATGGTCATTCTAACTATGACTAATATCCAGACAGTCATTCTTCTGCATCACTGCGTACTTCAGCCTTACAAAGTGTATTTGAAATTGGAGATTTGGCCTGAGCAGTGAAACAGCAAAGCAGACAGACCTTTCTTAGCTGCCATACCGTGCATGTCTCTTTTCTGGTAACATTTGTAGTAAGAGTACAAACAAGTCACAGCAATCTAAATCCAGTGACTATTTGTGAGGGGAAATCACATAAGTAGTTTTACCAAGTGATTCAGCTTTCTGTGTATCTTAAGCTGCTTAACATTCTGCTCATGCACATAACTGGCCTTACTGCATGCAGGAGTTGTGCATTTGGATCGGTTTCTTGATTCCCTTCCCAAGCAGTCTTTTCTTCCTTCCTTCTCATTGATACTAAATGGAAGCCGCAGGTTCTTAATGTGTTGGAAGTGTATTGCTTTTTCTTCCTGCAGTGTGCGTGGGATGCTGACAAATGAGAGAAATAGAATCCTGTCATTACTCCCTGTTGTCTAATATATTTGAGAGATTGCTGAGGAGAGGCTGGGGGAGGAGGGGAGAAATGAAGGGTGAGCTTTGCTTTGCTTCTCTCCCCCTGTCCCTCCTCTTTCCCAGAGCCAGCAAAATGAGCAATGAGCTCTGTGTCCCACTGATGTGGTATAGCACAGCTTCAGAAAAATCATTACATATATATGCACAATATAATTATATATAATGCATTATGTGACTGATAATGCATTAACATACTTGATTTTTTTCTTCCTGTAGACACCGGTAGAACTGATTCACTGGAGGAAACGATGCTGTCCCACTAACAGCAAACTGCTGTGCTGCCTTGGCGAGTGGATAGGCTCCTGTTTAAAGGAGAAGATGGCTTTAGGGCTTGAAGGATTTCTGGAAGTACTAATGCTGTTTTTGCTGGCAGAGCTGATAAGCAGGCACCAGCAAGAGTATTGTTTAATCGGTGTTGGAGGAGGTGGTTGTATGCTGTGTCTGTAGTAGTTTGCAGGAGATCAGTCTGGTCTGTTCTTCTGTAATGTGCTAGGAGGGTCTTGCTTAGTCTTTGGCAAATCCCTCCATCTGAAAACTGATTCCCTCCTCCACCCTTTGCTGATTGAGCAAGAGATAGAGGAAGACTCTTCTCTGCTTTGCTGACCATTTGGCAAGCTGTCCTGCTGTAGATTTCTTTTTCTGTCTCTTGTATTAACAAGATCTGTTGCTGTTAGAGGCTTTTTATTGCTTACGCACTGTCTTGCTGAGTGCTTTCCCATCTCACCATAGTGCAGGAGCTCTGTGCATGCGTTTTAGTTCTGAGTGCACATGGCGCAGTCAAGCTGCCTCTCCAATGCAGCAGAGCATAAATACATCGTGGGACTGATCAAAACCTCTGCCGTTATAGGAAAGCTGACTATGTTAGACTTACCATATTCTTTGCAATCATTAACTGACTAGGAATTTGGATTCTGCAGGCTCTGGTAATCTCTGTGTGTCAGCTGAAGGTACTAAACTGGAGACGCCTAATTTGGGCAAACTTTTCTTTTACTGCTGTTTTTGAAAGCAATAAATTGCATATTGCATCAGTGTCTTCTGAGGCTGCTTTGAAAACTTGAGTTCTTTTATTGTACTACTAAAGAGAAGGTCAAATCTACAAAGCTGAGAGTCTGAGTCCCCCTTCAAGTCAATCTGGGGAGCGAAGCTTCTGAGTTCCAAGAGATGATGGTATCAGTCCCTGATGGGTATTTGGAATGTTAGCAATTAACATAAGTTTCTCTTAATTCTGAAGACATACTTGGGTTAAAACATGTACATTTCTCCTTCTCCCACGTTCCCTCTGAAAAGCTTAAGTGCTTTGCTAGTATGAAGAATTTTAATGCTTCTTAGTGGCATAACTGGACAATTAAGAACAGCTTGTGCATTAAATGTGCTCCACATAGGAAATAATAGTCTTTCTCAAGCTATTTAAGGGAGAAAAGAGAAATAATAATAAGCAATATCTTATAGTACTGTAAGACATTGTAAAATTGATTCTTTTTTATTAGAGATGAGTACCGAAGCAGAACAGCAGCTTCTCCATGATGCTAGAAATGGAAATGCTGAAGAAGTCAAGCAGCTGTTGGATACCATGAGCAAAGGAGAAATAATCTTTGACATCAACTGTAAAGGTTAGTAGCCCTCCTCAAATGGTTCTGAGCTCACTGCTGAAGCTACAGATAGAGGAATTGTCACTAATAGTATAATCCTACTTTCTTTGGAATACTCAATAGAGTAATGTAAAACACTGATACAAGTGTTTTTACCCCATGACTCTTAAGGCTGTACTTAGGGAGGGTACTATGGGGTAGAGAGCATAAAAACAGAGTACAGAAAAATGTACATAAACTCTATGAGTAATCCAGAGGAGATAGAAATGTCAACAAGGCAGAAGAATCGGTACGTCTTTCTGCCTATATTCAAGCTTGTACCAACTTTGAAGCTTTATAAAGGTAAATAAAACTGACCATGGTGCCAGGGGATGGTTCAGGGAGGTATGGAGTCTCCATGAAGGCTACTGATCAGGTAGGTACTGCATTTGCTCTGCTAGATACAGTTTTTAGGCCTACATTTCATCCCTGTGTAGTAACAGCAGCAACATTTCTTGCCATGTGTAAGAACGTTTGGGATAAACATACAGGTTTTGCCATTAGCAGTGCATGAAGTCACTTGGGAAAAGAAAGTAAAACTGCCAGTTATCTGTGTATGAGTCCTTTGCCCAATGTTAAAGTTCTGCATGTGCATAGCTACCAGTTACAGCTAAGCAGTTTGCTTACTGAGTGTTAAAATTTCAAACAGGGTCTGGATTAGCAAGCTTGTCAGCAGTAGCAGACTGCTCTATTTCTTTATTCATTTAGTAGCTTTTTGTTTCTCTACCTGAGTGTGTTTCTGCTTGCTTCAAAAAAGTGAATGTATATCCCACTCTTTGTATGCAGGCTGGCATTTCATTGTTTAACTGTTGAGATAGCTGAAACAATAGTTCTACAGATAGATAGAGGAGAAAGCAGCTGTGCCAGCTGTCAGCCATAACAAAAGAGCACCTTGCCCTACAGAGCAGGAGAGGCTGTTATCTAAACAAACTCTATTGCTTTCTCAGCTCTAGTTCTTAATCAATTTACCCATCCACTTGTTTGAATACTCATTGAAGACACTGTTTTTCCAGTAGTTAATGTGCCCATCTCAGGAAAACAAGTTGTGTATAAAATCCAGACCCTTGATACTTCATCGTTAGGGAGCTGGTTCATAATTTAAAGGGAAGCTAGGCAGGAGCTTGATGGAGATAGAATCCTCATCCCTCACAACTGTGTTCTCTGTGAATAGTGGTAGTGTGTAATATGGAATGTAAAAACAAAACAAACCACCTTAAACTTTGTTCTACAGCACTGACAAATAGGTCGCCGAAGTCTTTTGTGCTTAGAAAAGCTTCTCAGATATGTTCTTAAACATAATCTAAAGTGAAGAAAACGCAATGAAGTAGTATAATATGCGGCCCTGTATTATGTCAAGCATACTTCTCTCTAGTCATTATTCCCGCTCAAAGTTGAGTTGTTAGTATTGTGAAAGTCAGTAGGTAGGTAGAAGAGATTGAGCTAATGAAAGGAGATAACTGTATCCTGGGCTGCATCAAAAGAGCAGTGGACCAGCAGTGAAAGGGAAGTGACTGTCCCTCTCTACTCTGCTCTTGTAAGGCCCCATCTGGAGTACTGTGCCCAGATCCAGGGCCCCACCACAGAGAGGATGTGGAGCTGTTGGAGCAGGTCCATGAAGATGATCAAAGGGCTGGAGCACTTCTCCTGTGAAGAAAGGTTGAGAGAACTGGGCTTGTTTAGCTTGGAGAACAGAGAGCTCCAGACCTCACTGCTGCCTTTTTAGTACTTGAAGGGGGCTTTATAAGCAGGAGAGGGACTGACTTTTTACGTGGGTAGATAGTGATAGGACAAGAGGGAATGGTTTTAAACTAAAAGAAGGGAGAATTAAGGTTAGATTATATGAGGAAATTCTTTAGTCAGAGGGCAGTGAGGCGCTGGCACAGCTGCCTAGAGAAGCTGTGGATGCCCCATCCCTGGAAGCGTTTCACGTCAGCTTGGATGGGGTCCTGGGCAGCTTGATCTGGTGGGAGGCAGCCCTGCCTACATCAGAGGCTGGAACTGGGAGGGATTTAAGATCCCCTCCAGCCCAAATAATTCTGTGATTCTATGATAGAGGTTGCTTAGTTGTTTATCCTCTAGTTCAGCAATGCGTGGCTAGCCAACTAATACAAGCTTGTTAATGAAAGGTCTAGGAAACTAGAGGGAATGTGCTAGAGATTGTTTGAGTTAAAAACAAAAAATAGTAATAATCTGAATATGGAATCTGTATGCAGTGAAATCTGTTATGTTCTGGTTCTTTTAAACATCAGAGGGCACAAGTGCCACTGAAATGCTCTTTGTAGGAACTGTTCTGGTTGTTTGATACCTCAGAGTTGAATCTTTGTTCTTCTGTAGTCACTCCTTGGAGACCCTCCTTCAATTCACTCTCTTCCAGTGGAGTACCCTGTTGGAAATAGTCTAAGACAAATTGAATCCTGACAGCCTCTAGTGTCTTCTCATTACCAAAACTACTGTGTATTGCTATAAATCCCAGTCTGTTGAGTAGTACTGGATAGTAATTAGACAACTACATGATAATCAACTAAAATGCAGCCCTAAATCTCTCTTCTACTTCATCTCTTGCTCTTCTGTCAGTGTCTTCTGGATAATCACAGTTCTCCCTAGAAAGTCAGGATATAGGGATTGTCTTCAGTGCTGCAGCAGTTCCTTCAGGAGCTAATGTAATGATGCTTGGCTAACAGGAATGAAGTACATCTGGAGCAGGTGGGTGGCTGTGCAGGAGGCAGTATAAACTTTTGAGCGTGCCTTGGGAGGCTCAAGTCTGAGAGATTTCTGTGCCTGGGTGTGAAAGCCTACCTTCAGCATCTTGGAAAAACTGATGTTCTGAAGCTGTACTCTGGATACAACAACAGTATTGCCAAACACCCCAGTGTCAGACAGGAGGAAGGGGGGGGGAATACAAACATGGACTTTACATACTAGCTGTGCTGTGGCTGGGTTCTGGTCAGTCAGTGCTTGCAAGTAAGCAAGATGTGCTGAACAATAATCTAGCTAAATGATGTGAACTCCCATTTCTAGTTTTCTCTGTTCGCTGGCATTAAAGGAAGATATCCCCCATAAAAACAACATCAAGCCAGGGTTTCATCCAAAATGGTCGTTCTTTCAAAGGCCATCTATGTTATTCATTCTCCTTAAATACAAGCAAATAGAATATTTGATTTGTCATCATTCTGTAAATAAATGGTCCCATTTGAGACTTAGAACTGTCTGGCATCAAAGCAAGGAGTTGGGTAGAATTGCTCTTTTTCTGTTGTGTCTACTTTGCTATCCCTGTGTTCTTACCAGTACCATGATATGCTATTTTTAAATAAGTAAATCAAAGGCATCAAAATGCAAACACTTGTGGTCGCTTGAACAGAAGTAACAATTGCCTTGAGCTTGAGAAGTCACTTGTCACCTATCAGCAGAAGTGTAAACATGGAGTGAGTGCAGAACAAGGGCTTCTGGCACGTTATTGGATGAGAACTACAAATCTGGACAGGTTCCTGAATTTTTAATGACTGGATTCCTTGGCAGCAGCATTCTCTTGTCAGTACTGTAACTGAGGGCTATCTTGGACTAATTGTGTGACCCCTTTCTGTTGTCTTTGGAAGAACTTTCTGTTCCACTGGACTGAGGGATGAATGATGTCTGTTTATTGTGTTGTTCAGTGTTTGTAGCCCTAGAGTTGGAGATCCCCACGCTATTTATCATCTGTGGTACTTGAGCCCATCGGTCACACAGGGCAGGAACAACTGTAGGCTGGAAGGAACGAGGGAAGGTTCTGGAGCAGTGGAAGGAGCTGAGAAAAGAAGGAAACAAATAGTGAAAGAAACAGCTAATGAAGGATAGAAATATTAGCTGGAAACAACTGTAAGAAATAGAGAAATATTTCAGCTGTGCACCACATTCTAATGTCATTTCCTAAAATGAGAGCAGAAAGAGTATGATGAACCTCAAAAAACAGCAGTTTTTTCTTTGTGCTAGTGGCTTATCTCCATGTGGCAAATTCAAGCTGTGCATCTTCCCAACTTCAACGCTTGAGGATACATGAAAAGGGAAATCATGAAAGTCACAGTAATTTAAAACATTTTCTAATGATAGCCATTAGGTGGCACTCAGAATGTTGTGTGTCTGTTGCTTAGTAAAAACGAAGCACAATCCAGGTTTTCATAACACAATTGAGTGCTGTAAATGGAAATTAACAGGACTTCGTCAACTCAGTAGTACTTTCTAATGCTTTAATATCTTAATTTTAAAGGAGTGATTGTATAATTCTGATCATGCAGCCAATCCTCCAGGACGTACTTTACTTTTAAATAGTCTTTAGGAAAGACTTTGTGGATTGAAATGTGTTACTTTTTCAAACCACATAATAGTTCAGATCATATGACTGGAACTGATGCTTCCAGCTTCCTTGTTCTTCTGTTACTTGAATATGTGCAAACCTCCATGCACATGACAACATCTTTCTTTGTGCTGCATGTGACCAAAACTTAATTTACCGATTCTGTTTTGTGTCTTTTAGGAAGAAGTAAATCTAATATGGGTTGGACACCTCTTCACCTTGCATGCTACTTTGGACATGCTGTTGTCGTAGAGGATTTGCTGAAGGTATATTTCTGTTTACCTCTGTGTAAAAGGCAGAAAACTTTGTTATTGTAGAAGCATTTTGTATATATTCTTTTATTTATATCTGTATATGGTAAGCTAGCATCTCATACGAATGTTTCAAGGGCCTAAGCTATCTTACTGAAAAATGTAAGTATTTAATTTAGGTAATTTCAGCTACTGAGTTGTAGGAAAGGCCAAAGTGTTTCAAGTGCTGCAGTCTGTTACCTAATTTAAATTCTGCATAGAAATGTTTGCAGAGTTCTATGCAGAGTGACTTGTAGGCATTTTTTTTCTCTAGGCATATGTTAATGCAGTTTGACTCTTTCTTCTGTCCTTTGAAATAACAAACTGATAATCTTGCCTTCCAGTATTTAAAAGAGGATTACAAACAGGAGGGGAATCAACTTTTTACAAGGGTAGGTAGTGATAGGACAAGGGAGAATGGTTTTAAGCTCAAGGAGGAGGAAGAGTTTAGATTAGATGTCAGTGGGAAGTTCCTTACAGAGATAGTAGTAAGATGCTGGAACAGGCTGCCCAGAGAGGTTATGGATGCTCTGTCCCTGGAGGTGCTCAAGGCCAGGTTGGATGGGGCCCTGGGCAGCCTGATCTAGTATCACATCTGGCAATTGCTGGCCTTGTTTGTGGCTGGGAGGTTGGAACTTGATGATCCCTGGGGTCCCTTCCAACCCGAGTCATTCTATGATTCTATGATTTGTGCTCAAAACTGACCTATTTTTTTCTTCATAGTCATGTCTGCACTTTGTTTTGAGGTATTTCTGGCTGAGTATGGTGTTTTCTTTATTTTCTTTTTCTTTTTTTTTCCCCTCAGCTCTTGGGATAACTTCAACCCAAGCCTACTTATATTATACCATATTCCTGTTTGAAAGATTTTGCTGTAGATTGTAGGAACATGCTGAATGGTCTCAAATACGAAGTAGCTTATCTAAACTTGAATTTCATTCAAAATAAAGGCTACCAACCATAATCATGACTCTAAAACAGGAAACAAAGTTTACATTTCTTTGAGAATTTCTTTGCTAGCCTAGACACCTGCTCAGCATGTAATGCTGTTTTCAGTCCAAGAGAGCTACTTGAAGCAAAAGGTAGAGCTTTGTTACTTAATGCATTTATTCGTATTTCCAGAGCTGAAAGAATATATACTCATTATCACTTGTAGGGCTCTTGGAAGGGTACTTTTTAAAGAATAAATGGAATAATAAAGGAGACTGTGCACCTCAGAAAGCTAAATGTGTGCAGTGTGCTCTGTGTACTTGTGCCTATGTTTTGTGCTGAACAAGTGAGTGAGGAATTGTCGGGAATAGAGCTCTGGAACCAGAGGCAGACAGCAGTGGGCTGGTTAAATAATGTGATCTAAACGGGAAGGTAAATATATTCCACCCTCCTTCTGACCTTCTGAGATGTTGGATAAAGTGGTATAAGAAGAATGATTATAGAAAGACAAATAAGATTTTTTTTGGTATTTTTATTTGGGGGAGGGGGAGTGGTTCTATGCAGTGTGCCAAGCAGTTTTCCTTTCAGAGAAGCAATATGGGAAGGACAAAGTGAGTAATAAGGGAAATTGGAGGAGAAGGTGGTCAAGTTTTAGATAGGTACCATCTTAATGCTGATATGGAAGTTTTTGGGTGATAGAGCCACAATAGATTCTATAGAAAGACTGCAGTTTGTTAACCTGGCAGAACCAGAAGGCAGGTGCTGCTGCATGTATACAGCTATAAAAATATATGTATGTGTGTTTTCCATTACTCTTCCAGTACTTTCAATAAATTTTAAAACAACACAAACGAGCAAAAACCACCAAAAAATCCCTATAGATTATTAAACTCATTTGTTATGCTTATTTTCTGTTTACCACCATCTCAAATGAGAGAGAGGTGGCTGGGGGAAAAAAAAAAGCACAGGGTGCTTTTCCTTTCAGAAGTAATTTATAGAATTCTGGCTATGACTCTTGCATTCATACTTTGTTTCCTTTCGGTTGTATTAGAGTTCTGATCTATTTACCACAAGGCCTGTGTTGGTGTCCTGTCTTTCCCCACCCCATTTAATCAGAGAGAATAGTTGTGCAGTTCCTGTTTGAGGGACATTGAGACATCTTTTGCTTTTGCCGTTTAGGCTGGTGCGGATGTGAATGTGCTGAATGACATGGGAGACACTCCGCTCCATCGTGCAGCTTTCACAGGACGTAAGGTAAAGCATGTTGCCTTTTTGAAGCCTCACTCATAGGTTTGCTAAAGGAAATCCTACCAGTAAAGTTTACTTCAAAATGTTGTTTTGCAGTGTGTCTCTAAAAATGACTTGTCATCTGTTTTGGTACAGTGTGCTCAAAAGAACAAGGCACATTGCATAGCTGCTGTAACTGTCCGAAACAAATATATGGCACAATGTCTTCTTTGCCCGAAGGAAGGAAAACACTGGTCTGTGTTGGTTTGGATTTGTTATTTTTGTGGTATACTTTGTCATATCTCCCTTAGCTTACTATTGGTGACAATATTGCTGGCAGACAGAGAAAGAAGTAGGAGTATTTGTCTTCTATGCACTGTGCAGCTGTGTGTCTAAACTGATGCCTGTGCTCTGCGTTTGCTGTGTGCCAGAGGAAACATTCTGGTGTGGCACTAGCTGTAGCTTCAGGTGCTAATTGCTGTGTGGAAAACAGTACAGAAAATCTCTCATGTACTGCTGAAGTACAGCAGGTTAATCTGTGTTTGTGCCTGGTATGCCTGACACAGCAAGGAGAGTAGGAATTGTTCCTCTTAACTACATAGAGAGAAACCACATTATTTTAATCTTAGTGGCTTTTGAAGGGGTGAAAATATAAATTAGGACATTTTGGTCCACTTGGTGTCTGTAAGTGTAGTTTCTTCATAGAAAACTACAACTAGAGAGCTTCTTACAGGCCTGTGGTATGAGACTAGTTTGATCTGTTCCCTGCTACCTACCATCATCCCCAGTCTAGCAGTACCTCTGTGGACAATCTCTTGGCTCTACTGAAAGGGTGAGTGTTTGGTCACAAGAAGAGCCAATCGTACTGTTTTTCTCTATCAAATACAGCATTTATACTGGCTACACAGGTATGTTTTTGAATCAGAGTGGGTCTGTTCAGCCATACTCCCATTAGCTTCCTCAGCCTGGCTGATGCGGAAGTGAAAGTCACAGTTAATTCCTCTCCTCAGTCTCTCTAAAACATTCCTTCCTGTTTTTGTAAGTGGTGATAGGCAGTTTTGTAACTCTTCTGACAGGATGTCAAAAGCTGGATTCTGGCCTCACCATAACTGGAATAGATAAGCAGTGTTTTTTCAAATTCCTTTCCAGGAGGTGGTGATGTTACTCTTGCAGTATAATGCTGATACTTCTATTGTTAATGGGAGTGGAGAAACAGCAAAAGAAGTTACTCATGATAAAGACATAAGGAATATGTTGGAAGGTAACTTTAATAGGTTATAGACTTTTTAAAACAGTTGTACCTTCTAAAAGCTGTTCTTTTCTGGCAAGTTACAGAAGCTCAGTTGAATTTTCTCTTTACATTTTGTCACTAGAAAGAAATAACTGAGTTTTTTTCCTGAAGTTCTGATGGATTATTTGTTATGGTACTTCTGCAAATGATTTGGAGAGTAAAGTATTATAAATCCCAATAGCATTATTCAAGTAAATATTTCAGTCCTGTTGAATCCTTGCTACAGCTCTGAATGGGGTACATAGCAGTCAAAGCTGTAGCACCCTGGAAAAGGAAAAGCTGAAGTTAAGAATGCTAAGTGGCTTTGTCAACAAGGTTGCATACTGTTCTGAATTTTGCTCCTTAACGAAGGTGGCCTAGTATTAGATCAAGTTTAGAGCTTGCTGTTGCAGTCTTGAAAGTTACCCCAAATGAAGAACAGAAGGGAAACAAAACAGCCTTCCCCACATTTCTTCTACCATCTTCCAGGTGTTGAAAGTGAGGGAGATAATGTCCAAATACTCGCACGGACACTTGCACATATAGTTTTGGAGAGTTCAAGATCTGCTGCCTCCTGGTATTACTGTGAACTGCTCCTATGCATGTGTCCATTGTAACAGATTGTGTAGGTAAAAAGTGATCTCTTCTGATTTGCCATTCAAATGCACGGTTAACAGTCCTTTTCAGTACTGATCTGCTGGATTGTTAGAGGAAAAAAAGACTTCCGAGTGTTGAGAGGAGTAGAAGAGAAACTGAGAGGAGCGCAGGGAAGATCTGATGGGGCTGACATGTAGTTTTCCTGTTTTCCCTTTTACTAGAGAGTGTAGTTGGGCTGTAAGTTTATCAAATAATGAAAGTATGTGTGTATTTGTATGTGCACTTGCACATCTTCTCAGCTATCACAGTTTTTGACATCAGATTTTTGCTCTGACTCTGGCTTTTCTGAGTAAATATCCCTCTTTTATCTATCCCAAATAAATAATACTAGAAATGCTTTCTTCCTTCTCCAGGCTTTGAAGCTGTAGGGTTTCATATAGGTAACATTTTATCCTATATTTTTTTTAATAGCAGTTGAAAGGACACAAGAAAGGAAGCTGGAAGAAGAGCTCTTAGGAGCAGCAAGAGATGGGGAAACAGGGAAACTGTCTGCTTTGGTAAGATCTCAAGTTCTTATAGTACTTCACTGTCAAGTGGTTGAAGCTATAGTGCTAATGTACAAATAACGTGACATTTGGCCTTACGTTTTGAAATGCTGTGACCTCAGCGAGTGAGTGCTCTGCTCCATATTCTGTATGTAAGATGTTGAGGCCTTTTTGTTGAAAACCACTGTTTTGCAACCTTCAAAATCTTTGATGTTAGTTTCCAAAATAGTCTTCGTATGGTTATAAATTCCAGTGTAATGGTTCTGGGTCTCCTGACACAAGCTTGTTATTGTGGATACCCTGATGTCAGTTTTACAAGTATATGTTTTCACTGCAGTAAGACCTCTATTTTCAGTCTTGGAAGTAGGCTTTTGTCAGTACCATCCATTGCAGCTGAAGTCTCTGGTTTTTAACAGACAGTCATCTGCATAACACAATTCCATGATGAGAAACACTTAAACTTCTTATGTACTATACTGTGTGCTCATAGTAATTTAAAGATGGTGCTGTAAGACTTCCATGGTTAGAGGCGAAGAATTGAGATTGGAAGGTGCCTCTGCAAAGCATCTAGTCCAATTCCTGTTTGAAGAGCAGTTGGTTACAGGGCTGCCAGGAACCATATCAAATTGGATTTTGATTGTCTCAGTGCTTGAAATCAAGTTATTTTTTGAGAGTGCCATCGTTCTCTTGGAAGTAAGATGTCTAGTGTGAAATACTTTTCACCTGATCGGCATCTTTACTCTTAAAAGGTAACAGAGTAGTCTGAATGTTCTATTTACTTCTATGGAAAATGCACAAATGTGAGATTCTGAGAGAGTGAGAACCTACATGTGCTCAGGAAGTCAGGTATTTAAGACTTCAGTGTTAAAGAGGTTGTACTTCTACAGGCTGGCTCTTCCTGACTTTTTATCAACTACATAGTTACTCTAATCTTCAGTTCCCACTTAGTTAGACTTGCACAAACAGTTTTACTGCATTCTTAACGGGCTGCCTGTAGTAGGAACTTCTAAATGGCCCAGAACAGCTCTGTCACTGAGACTGGCAGGCCTTCCACCCTACCTAATGAAATTCTTGTTCTCTGAAATTGGGTGGTCATACAAACTTGTTTTGGACTTACCACTGGCCCGTGCTAACTTTCAGACTGTACCTGGAAGTCTTCCACAAATGGTAAATCTTGGCTTGGGCTGAAAATCTGAAAGGGCTGTTCTAGCAGTGTAGATGACTGAACTGCAGTCCTGGCGAATTCTCTCTAGCACTGTGCAGCTTAGCAGGGTAACAGCTTCTGAGCAGAGCAGTAGAGGTGAGAAGGGTATAACATGTAGAAAACTAAAGAGTTTCCTACTATAGCTGAACACTTTCCTTGATTGCTGTAGTCCTTATACTTCTCAGACATGCTATGTGCCTGCTTCATTGCCAGACCTATGCTAAAGTGTTCTAGTTAGGAACAGATAACTTTAAAAAAGGAGGAGGGTGGCATCTGGAGAGGGAGGAAAACTGATATGCAAGCCAGTCTCCTTTTTTTTTTCCAGTTAAACAAGCCCAAACCACCTGATATCAATTGTGTGGATCAGATGGGGAACACACCATTGCATTGTGCAGCATACCGTGCCCACAAGCACTGTGCATTGAAACTTCTAAAAAATGGAGCAGATCCTAAAATAAGAAATAAAAACGGTGAGTGCCAAATGAAATGTATAAAATGTTAAATGTCAGACTACTCTTAACAGCTTCTGTAAGGTATGTTACTTACCACTTCATGTTCAAAGAAAATCTAAGAGTGCTTTACAAGCATTGCATCACTAGTATAAGAAGCCCAACTGGCTAAATTGCAGGCTTACAAACTGCAGCAAAATATTTACCATACAAGCTTTTATATTCCTAACTTGGCTATTTCTGTAAAGTTTGTGTGTTATCTATCTTAATCATGAAAAAACTCATGCTTCGCCTTTGCTTTCTTAATGCTAAACACCATATGCTGGGATAGTGGTACAAAAGTGGTACAATTGAAGACGTGGCCCAGAAAAAGTGACCCTTCAGAAAAGTGCTTCTAATGAAAGCATGTCCAGGAAATCTTTACACAGATGTTACTCAGCCTGTACTCGTCATCTGATAAACGATGCCTCTATTTTGATATTTGTGAATGTTTAAAACTGGTTTACATGGCTGAAGTGTTAAAAACAAACAAATGGCTAAGAGCAAAGGTGCCCTCTGTGGACAGTAAAACTCTGTAGAGCAATTCATTGCACTAAAATACAGAGTACTTTTGCATCTTCTGCTCCTGAGGGGTTTATGCTCCCTAACTTAAATGTCTGTGGGACTAATGGGGTATACACAGAGTGGTTATTTTAAACTGATTGCACCTAGGTTTATTTGCATCAAATTCTCATGCCTCATCTTGGTTACTGAACAGATCAGACACCTCTTGATCTAGCCCAAGGTGCTGAAATGAAGCTCATACTGGGAAGTAAAACTGGAAAGGTAAGAACATTTATACCCAATCAAAATGCCGCTTGCTGAGGTTGTCAGTTTGGAGCTATTCCTACGTAAGCTTTCATTTCTCTGCAGGTTATCAACAAACCACTGAGACGATACGAAGGTCTCCTATGGAAGGTATAACTTATTTCCTTTTCTAAAGATATCCAAGTGTGTCATTTTCTATGCTTAAGTAAGAGTTGTTCAATGAGGGAGCCTTTCAATAATGCATTTGTTAAATGCCATAACTTTTTACTTGAGTATACTGAATCAATTATAAATGGACTGGCTGAGTGTAGCTATATTTATGGCACTCTGGTCTTAACCTTTAATCTTTGCAGACTTTTTGAAGTTTTCTTCTGCGTAAATTTTCCTATATATTCACACAATTTAATATAAGGAACTGTTATATAAATAACATATAACTAGAACTGTGTGTGAAATGTAAAGTTCTGCAGTTCGATATCTTAATGTTTTGTGCTCATTTAATCTTACAGAATAGAATTGTATGATAATTGACAATCCCTGTAGTATTTAAAAATAAATTAGCATTTCAGTTCTTACTGAGTAGCAGGCTCAGCAGAACTTTCAGCTTCAGACATTTGTAAAAGAAAGAAAGTATTCTCAGATTGTTGTGACCACCAAGATATGTAGCATGTAAAACTGTCAGGCATAAGGAAAACATTGATTGCTTTCAAGTAACTCTTCAGCTGTTAGCCTTACCTGTCCCTGTGTTTGTGTTTCTTTAGAGCTCACGATTTTTTGGTTGGAGACTCTACTGGATAGTGCTAGAGCATGGAGTCCTTTCCTGGTATCGAAGACAGTAAGTTCTGTGCATGAATTTCTGATAAGTAAATTGAAATAATTCCCATCTTCATGTTATTAAATCTCTTTTTCTTTCAAAGAGCTGATGCAGTAAATAATGAGCATCGTCAGGGATGCAAGCATCTAACACAAGCTGTGTGCACGGTAGGAAGTGAAATAAGACCTGTAATTCTGCTTTTGTTGTTGTTGTTATTTATTTGTTTATTTGTGGTGCTGGTGTTCTATACTTAGACAATGAAAACTTCAGCTAGATTGCTAAGCATGTCCATTATTATTAATAATAATAATTAAGAAAAAAGGCTTGTGGTGTTGCAAGAAACAATGATTCTTGTCAAACAAAGTATTCTATATGCCTTTTCAGTTCTTTCACTTCTTTCCAAAGTCCTGAGGACTTAAACAAGTATAAGACTTCCTGATATCATGCCTCCTTAGACATTGTTGTGTACAGCAGTGATTTGGAGTATGTGATAGAGAACAGCAAATAACTAGCTCCTCTTTGTAGCTATCACAGGCTATTTGTAACTGAATGCATAATTTAAATTCTCCTCAGTTAAGGAATTGATAAGTCCTTGAGAAGCTTTTTCAAATCACCTTCAGTTCAGATATGCTTGTGGGCATCCCTTTTGGGAGAGGGTGGAGGGAAGACCAGGTGAATATAAGCCAGGTGTGACAATCCATCTCTTGGGAGGAAATATTTCAGAATATCTGACCACTGGAATGTTTGAGAGGGAGGGAAAGGGGTGTAATGCACAGAAGGGTGAAGTTCTCAAGAGAAATGCATTTAGGATGATCTGAGTGCTTCTTACAGAGCTAACACATCCTTGTTCTATAAACTGGCCCCACAAGCTCTGTTACTTATGCTCCTGTATAAAAAATGATTCTTGCCTTACCCACAAATGCCTCAACTTTGATAGCTTTGCACCATTGCTGCGATCTCTGAATCAAGTGGTACTCTGCAAATATAGTATCTTGACATAAAGGACCTCTGTCCTTTCATTCATGAGGTAAAGTGCAAGACTCTGCACTTTTTATACTCTGCAAAATTATTCTAATAAAGCTTTTTGTAAAACTTTACCTAGTTTGCTTCAAAACTGAGGTAAAAACTTTTGAGTTACAGTAATTCCTCAACCTTGCTTTCTCTTAAAAAAAGCAGTTTTCTAACTGATCTGTTACACTCATTTTGTCTCTTTTCTCCGTTGCTTTAGGTAAAATCTACAGACAGTTGCTTCTTTTCCGTCAGGTGTTTTGATGACACAGTTCATCGTTTCAAGATCCCTAAAAACAATCTTCCATCTCATACTAGAGAGGTAATAATGAGCCTTTATTAAAGGCTTTAAGATGTAATCATTTCTATAATGAAAACAATTTGCATACAGCTAGCTATGGGTGCTTTAGTGGCAGATTCAGTGCCTTTACTTTCAGGGCTTGGTAATGTAAGTGCATATATTGAATATTTTAGCCTATGGACTACGTTGCAGAAGTTGACAGATTGTCATCTTTAAAATCAGTGCTGCATTGTTTTCCGGCCTCATGCCTGTATTACAACTTGTAGTTTAACTTTTCCATCTGATATAGTTCTACTGTAACTTTGTTCTGTTGCTCTTTCTGTCAGAGCTTGTTATTCTCAAATAAAAGAATGCTTGATACATTCTACTCTAGCTGGTCTTCTAGGTGAGCTGATGAATGATAATAAAAAAAAATTGGATCTGAAACAATGGATCAACTTTTTGTTTGTAGGGATTTTTGTAGTGAAGTTACTACTGCACTTCTGTAGGTTACTAACCAGAGGTGAAGTGAAGGCATCTGGAATACTGTGCCCAGTTCTGAGTCCCCACTTGGCATAGGGATGTACTGGAGACTGCCCAGTAAAGGGCCACTACAATGATTAAAGGACTGGAGTAGCTCTTTAGTAGGGAGAGGCTGAGGGAGCTGGGACTGTTCAGCCTGGGGGAGACTGACTGGGGAGAGGGGTCTTGTCAGTGTCTATAAGCATCTGAAGATAGAGTACACAGAGGACAGGAAGAGGTTCTTTTCAGTGCCAGGACAAGAGGCAATGAGCACAAACTGAAACACAACTGAAGATGTTTAAATAAATACAATAGTGAGGGTGATGGAGCACTGGCACTGGTTGCCTGGAGTGATTGTGGAGTCTTGATCCTTGGAGATATTCAGAAGCTGCCTGAATATGGTCCTTGGGTCAACCTGCTATAGGTGACCCTGCTTAAGCAGGGGACTTGGACCATGCGACTTCTAGAGGTCCCTTCTAATTTCAGCCTCTCTGTGATTCTATGAACAGGAAAAGAATCTACCTCTAAGTTATGGTAGCACCTGAAGTTTTGCATGCAGCTGCATCCTGCATGACATTGTCACAGGGACCTTGATGTCTGAACAGAAAACCAAAGGCATAAAATACATTCTCTATAGTCTTTTATTAGTTGATGTGACATTTGTGAATTTGGATAGACTTGGAGGTGGCTGGCATTTGTACTGAGCATGATGAATTAAGTCCTAGTAGCAGCCTGAGCATGTTGTAATTTATCTTGAATAAATTGTAACTTTTTATAGTTTCTTTTCAACTTGTTAATGTCTTGTTTTACTAATGAATATATTACATCAACAGAACACTTTTTTTTCTTCGCATTTATGCTGCTGCCTTCCAGGGATGACCTTTGAAATGTTCTTAACTTTGTTTCTCTGATCAGAGTTGGCTAGAAGCAATAGAAGACCACTCTGCATACAGCACTCACTACTGCACTCAGGAGCAGCTGAGTAGCGATGATGAGGAAGATGATACGGTATCTGTTACAGACCTACAAGAAACATTGAAAGTATGTACTGAATACTTACTACTCGTCTCATGCATTTAGGCAATGGTAGACTAGTGCTGTTCCATGCAGGGATACTTCAGTGTACTTTTGGTCCAAATTTATTGATTCATTCTTCCCAGTGGTGCAAAAACGTTGTGTGTATTTCCTGCACTTCTTACTGTGATATTTTCCCATGTAGACTGTACGTGTAAAATGTTATGTTTATTGTAGCTGCAGAATGAGGTTTCCCAGTTTTACCAAGTGCTACCAGAAGGTAAAGAGTTGTTTGAGACTTTCAGCCAGGAGAGGGAGCCCTGTGTACTGTACTTCTCTTGCAGCTTTGATGTTACCAAAGCTAAAAAGCTAACCTTCAGCTATCTGTGACTCTAAAATGCATGCAGTGAACAACAGTGCAAAATTGAGCATTTAAAACCTTAGGTCACATCAGGCACACTGTACAGTGATTCTTCAGATCTCTGGTGTAAATGGGTTGCCTTCCATTATTCTAGCATCCAGACTGTGATTCTTGCTTTTTGCCATATACATGCTTTTGAAAAAAACCCGAGACCTTTTACTTTAAGGGGAAGTAGGCAAAAATTCTGACACTGCAATGCAAATATATACCTTCATGTGACTGAACAGCAAATGTCTTATACCTTACCTTTTGGTACAAGAACTCAAAGCATTTCATGGAATAAAGGAGATTTGAGGATAACTGGTACTGCTGGTTTCCAGCAGCCTACTGAGGAAGGTGTTATCAGTAGATGAATGTCTCTGAGTTCACATGCAGGCCTGAGATTTGATCTTGGGATGGGTTCCCATATATATCTGTACTTGCCATATGCCAGTTAAATTATGTTTTGCTTACTCTTGTGTTCCTGATCAAAGGGCAAGCAATGGCCCTTCCTGGGTTTTCAAGCTTTTCATTGAGAAAGTGGGTGTTGGGGAGAAGTGGAAAAGCAGAACATACATAGAAACTTCTAGTTTGGGTTTGTTATGCTAACTTAAACAAAAGCTGGTTGTAATGCGATGTGCATAAATCTGATTGCTTTTGTCTTTTAACATACTTCAAGTAACTGTCAGTTTTAACTTATGAACAAAGATTCCCAGTGACAGACTGATATTTAATATTTCCCAAATTTAAAAATTTCAGTATACTTTATAAGAATATATTTATACTTTCCTTAGGACAAGGCGCTTTTGAAATTGCTGTCCATTCTCTCTTTCAGAAAGCACAAGCATGCCAACAAAGGCTCAGTAAAGAGATTTCAGACTTTCTTGCAATGGTTAAATCTTTGGATGTTACAAAAGGTAAAAATTGCTCTTATACAAACCAGTTTGTTCCTAGGCAACTCGTTTTTTCTGCTAAGCAGCACGTGCTTTAATTTCACTGAAATGATGTATTCAAGCTCCTAAAAATTTGGCTGTTTTCCTCACTTAAACAGCTTCAAATGAAGTAATGTGATTATAATTGCAAGTAATAAGAATTCGGATCTGCAGAAGCAAATAATTGTGTTGATTTGAAACAAAATTTACTTGGATCTGTAAACGTAGTAAAATAATCCTTAGATGTAATAGTTAGTTATAAAAACCATACTTGGTAGTTTACTGCAAAGAGTAAGATTGCTCTGAAAGGTGCAAACAGCTTGCTCTCTTTGTGTAGCTTTCCCTTCAAAGAATTTGTGTTTTAGCTAGTAAAAACACATTGGAAGCTGGGGTATAATAAACAGGATGTGAAATGAAATTAAAAAACTATACCGGGAAATGGAGGCATGGTGTGATGGGATATATTCCACAGACCTCTGCCATGAGTTTCTTGCCAGCTTTGAAATATCAGGCTTCCTTTTAAATAATAAATCTTAAAATGATACCTATCTGGGACTTCCACAGTATAAGTGCCTAAAAATAGCAGGTTAAGCTGTTAAAGATTAGAACGCCTTAAATGTGTACAGAAGTTGCTCATATATTAAACACACAAAGATATCCATTAAGAACATTCAACTGTTGCTTCTTTATAATTCAGTCTTATTTACACATTGTGACTAAAATTTACGAAGCTCAAAGTAGAGAGCAACTTATTTCTCTGTACAAGTCCATAGACCATAATAGAATAGCAGTTTTGGGAGGGAAAGATTTTCTTTTTCCATCCCTGCTCCACCTCAGAAGGAGTTGTTTTTCCTTATGCCAATTGGATCGTTTACTGTGTGTGATGTTAACCTATCTTTCTCTAACTGAATATACTGAGCTTTTACTTCACAAAGAAAGTTAGTTTTATAATACTTATGAATGTTTTATTGGGAAGGCTATGTAATTCATAATACAAGAAGACAACTTATCCTAGAATCACAGAAAGGTTTGGGTTGAAAAGGACCTGAAAGACCATCTGGTTTCAACCCCCTGCTGTGGTTAGGGTTGCCACCTATTGATCAAACTGTCCAGGGCCCCATCCAACCTGGCCTTGAACACCCCCAGGAATGGGGCACAGCTTCTCTGGGTGACATGTTCTAGTGCCTGACAACCCTCTGAGTAAAGAATTTCCTCCTAACATTTAGCCTAAATTTTTCTTCTTCAGAAGCACACAGCTCTTTAGAGCTGTTATCCTTGTCTTGTCTCTATGCTCCCTAATGAAAGTCTCTCCTCATAATTCCTGTAGGGCTCCTTTAAGTACTAGAAGAGCATTATATAAGGCCTTCCCAGAACCTTCTCTTCTCTAGGCTAAACGATCCCAACTCTCTTCTCCTCCCTTCAAAGCAAAGATGTACCAGCATTCCAGTCATCCTCATAGCCCTCCTCTGGACCCACTCTCAAGAAGTCCACACCCTTCTTATGCTGGGAGCTGCAGAGATGAATGCAGTACTCCACATGTGGTCTCACAAGAGCAGAGAACTCCATCTCTCAACTTGCTAGCTATATTTCCTTTGATGCAGCCCAGGATACAGTTGGCCCTCTGGGCTGCAACCATGTATTGCCAACTCATGTTGATTTTTTTTTTTAATGCTTTTTTCCCCCACCAATACCCCCAAGTCCTTCTTTCAGTTCACTTATTGCTCAGCCTATGGGGCTGCTCAAACCTACATGCAGAGCTGTACACTTGGCCATGTTGAGCTGCATGTTGATCACTGGGGCCCATCTCTTGAGCATATCAAGGTCCTTCTGGATTACAGCCTTTGCTTCCAGTGTGCTGACCACACCACTTAGCAGTATCATCTGCAAGTATGCTGAGAGTGCATTGAATCTCCCTGTCTCTGTCACTGGCAAAGTATTTAAATAATACCAGATGTCAAATATTTATTCACACAATTTGAAAATTAGTATTGAGGGGCCTTCCTTTGGCAGATAAAGGAAGTTTCTCTGACCTCAACATGTTGACCTGAAAAACCGGTGAGGAATTGAGGTTTTTTTCTAAAAATATACAATCTGAACAAACAAAACCCATAATAAAACAAAACCAGATACTGTCTCTTTCCAAGAAACTGCTCATTTTGGCAAATGAGTAAGTTCCTGTTTTCCTACTAATGAGTTTCTAACTTCATGGGCCAGTGAACTGTTTACAGATTGATGCATTATCTCCGTAGGTCTCAATAGAAAGCTACTACAGTTCTCACATTGGATGTCTTTAAAGTATTTGAGTCCAGGGGCTTATGCCAAGAGTGCAAATTTCTGGGCTAAAAGTCCTTTTGTATTGAACTGCTGAAAACCTTTGAGTAATACAAAATTGCTATACTGGGGCTAAATACTTAAAATTCTTTCCCTAGATGTCTATCAATGTGCTATTCTAAATCCAGTTATCTTTGAGATTTATCCATATTTATTACAAATATATTTCCAGCTCCTGCATTGAGTGTGCTGCACCTCTTTGTAGATGTGCTAGCTGCTCCAAGTGTGTGGACTCATAATTCCAGTGAATTATGAGCTTTTTCCAGTGAATTAGTGAGCTTTGGTATCAGAGCACATGTTCGCATCATAATGGTCTTTGCTTTGCGTCCCACACAAGTTGCAAAGTAAATTCAAGAGGATATTTTATAACGGTAATCACCAGATGTCATATCTATACTTGTGTGACATCAATTTGAAGCACCCTTTATTACACGATGTCAGGTGATCTTGGAGGCTGGGACCACTAAGAGGGCACTGAGCTTAATTGCAACGAATATGCTTATTTGAGAGAATGGTTTGCTTGAACTCTGAGGAATTGCTGCACTTCTCAAAAACTGAAATATGAACTCAAATATGAAAGAATTGCTGCCTGCTCTTTGGATTATCACAGTGTCCTTCTGGTTCTAGGGATATAGTCCCTGATGTAAATGGTCATAATGATGCCAGCTTACATTCTGCTGTCTATGGAAGCCCTATTACTTATCTAGGAAACATCTCTATGAAAATGAGGTCTCATTCCTCTTTTATTATTCAGTATTGTTATAGCTCCCCATCCATTTTTTTTCCAAAACTAAATCTTTAGCTGCATTGTCATAAGCTTTTTGTCTCCTGTATTGTGTAAGTACCATGATAGAAGGGGAAAAAAGAAACCCTATATTTCTCACATTAACAAATATTAAATCAATGTTTAGTGTCCCTTGTATTTGAATTCTAGTTCCTGGCAACCCTGAAGCTCTTACATCTAGACAAAGATTAAAAGGAGATTGTTGCTAGTCTGTCTACCACTGTCTCGCTGCCATAGTTTGCCACCTCAGCTTTCCAAGCCATGCTGAAAGAAGCTCAATCCACCCATGTACTACTTATACCAATACTGCATAAAGGATGCAAAAGAAAGAACTCACATTCCCTCAGTGCTACTTTTGCTTGTTCTTTCCTCATGGAGAACTAACAGTGCCTTCCTGTAGAATATCCATGTTATGTCTGTGTTATTTAGGAAAAGAAGTAATTAGAAGGATCCTGTCGTTCATAATGCTCCATTAAAGCCACTAATTCTTTGATGCTTTCAGGAATATCTTCTCCCCTCCTGCAAAAAGTTGACGTGGTCTCTGAAGTATCCCAGGAAACTTGTGAGGCCCTGGCTGACTGCCTCAACCTATTCACAAAGCAGGAAGGGGTATGTATTCGTGCCTGTGGGGGTTTGTAAGGGGTCTGAATAGCTTAGTATATTTTGCTAGCTTCCTTCTTATAATAATTTAAAAAAATAATAAAACCTAATTTTGTAGGCAAGCTGTCCTTTCACATGCTGAGCATTTAATAAGAACTCACTATTCTAAGAAGTAGCTAAGTTCCTCTACAAAGGGATATTTTAATATTGAGCATACAGAAGACCCCCAGATTTTGCTTGCAAACTGCTGCTTATAATGTTCAAACTGAATGCTTGAATTCAAGAAAGCAGTTGCTTTGCTGATTCAAAGGTTAAAATATTGAGAAAAATCATTTTTTATGTGTGCTGGCTAACTGAAGTGTTGAAGAGTGTTGCTTCTGAATTTGTTATTCCGACCATGTGCTTAGTGGGTGTACAAATGCTATCTGTTGAACTTCTGGCTTTTCCAGTGACAAATACCTTGTATGGTGTTAAACAAATGCTTCAGTTTGGGAAGACGTGGTACACTGATTAAATCTTGGGGTGGGAGGGAGATGTGGTGTTTTCACCGCTCTAGAAGACACCCGTGGTACTTGGAATAAATTTGTCTTGCTGTATTGCAGTAACAGTAATGCTTCTTTTTTGGCACTTGTGGCCAGCAAGCTGTGTGTCAAAGTGGGGTTGTGTGGTTGCTGTTAGTCTTCTAGTCATTTAACAGGGAGCTGCTTTAAGGTTGGTTGGTTTCTTTTTCATTCCTTTCCGAGCCTTTTTGTCCCCA
This sequence comes from Gallus gallus, assembly GCF_016699485.2. Taxonomy (NCBI): domain Eukaryota; kingdom Metazoa; phylum Chordata; class Aves; order Galliformes; family Phasianidae; genus Gallus; species Gallus gallus. The sequence goes on along the minus strand of NC_052533.1, from coordinate 102,958,037 downwards.
GTCACGAGTCTTCTAGACTTGCTTGAGTCAACCTCTAGCAAAGTGGAACAAGCATTGCTGTTTTACATATATATATATTTTTTCTTTAAGAAAATCTAATCCTGAAGTTGCCAGTTCCATTTGTGGATGAGGGGGAATTGTTACAATGGTGGGTGTATAGTGTTAGCTAGTATTCCTTAATTGTGTTGGCATCTCTTCAGGAAAGACTAAAATAGGATATCAGAGTGAGTATGGCAAAACATATGGTGAAATGTAGTTTCACCTTACTTGAACTTGAGCTGTCTCTGTAGGTGGAAGAGGCCTCGTTTCGGTCTGGGAGCATAGGGCTTGGGCACAGGGAGATGGGCTGAGGTGTGAGCTTGGATCTCCACCATAGCTGGTGAATCCAGAAGATGTGATCTGGAAGAGCTGTGTGTCTCGGTATTTTTAAACTTCCAGCTACTGCACTTTCAGAATAGAATCCAGGGTTTTAAAGACACTGTCACCTCATAAGGGAATGGAATTACAGCAGCGATCTCTCCCTAAAGCTTGAACCTCTCCAAAAGTTACGTTTCCTGAGCATTATTGTTCTTAATCCTACAGCTTTTTTTCTTTCCCCTTTTAGTGTAGAGTGCTGCTATTTGCCATTCAGTGTTTATTTCTAGGCTGTAGTTCTGTTGGCATTGCAAAAGTGATTGTTTTCCTGCCTTAGCAAATGCTGCAGTATTTTCTTCAAGTATATGGAATTGTAAAGCATTACCCTGCTGAAGTATCAGACTGTAATATAAAAACACTTCTGACCGTGATGTCAGTAGAGTGTGTTGTGACTAGGAACAACTGCTGGGCATGCTGTGCTCTAGCAAGCATTGGCTCTGCTAATGTGAAGCTACCCAGCCAGTTTCAGGAAAGGGAGCTGCAGCAGTTGGAAAGCTTCTTTTGTGCTTGCCTTGCTGTTCCAGGCCCTTTGGTTGCCTGACTTGTTTTATGGCAATGAATGGAATTAAGTCCAGTTGACAACTGGTCTGGTCGCTAGTGGTGTTCGTAAGGGGCCTGTATTGGGACCGGCCCTGTTTAATGTCTTTTTTGATTATCTGGATGAGGGGATTGAGTGCACCCTCAGTAAATTTGAAGATGTCACCGATGTGGGAGGAAGTGTTGATCAGCCTGGGGGTAGGAGGCCCTACAGAGGGATCTGGACAGACCGGATAGCTGGGCTGAGGCCAATGGGGTAAAGTTCAACAAGACCAAGTGTTGGGTCCTGCACTTTGGTCACAACAACCCCAGGCATCACTACAGGCTTGGGGTAGGGTGGCCGGAAAGCTGTGTGGAAGAAAAGGATCTGGGGGTGTTGGTTAACACTTGGCTAAACATGAGCCAGCAGTGGCCAAGAAGGCCAGTGACATTCTGGCTTGTATCAGAAACAGTACAGCCAGTAGGAGCAGAGAGGTGATCGTCATTTTATATTTGGCAGTGTTGAGGCTGCACCTCGAGTGCTGCGTTCAGTTTTGAGCCCCTCACTGTGAGAAGGACACTGAGGCCCTGGAGTCTATCCAGAGAAGGGCAACAAAGCTATGAGGGGTCTGGAGCACAAGGCTTATGGGGAGCAGCTGAGGGAACTGGGATTGTTCAGTCTGGAGAAGAGGAGGCTCAGGGGAGACCTTATCGCCCTCTACAACTCCCTGAAAGGAGGTTGTGGTGAGGTGGGAGTCTTCTCCCACACAAGTAGCAATAGGATGAAATGCAGCGGCCTCAAGTTGTAGCAGAGGAGATTCAGGTTGAATATTAGCAGAAATTTCTTCTCCAGAAGAGTGGTGAGGTATTGGAACGGGCTGCCCAGGGAGGTGGTGGTTCATGGAGATGTTCAAGAGCCGTGTGGATGTGGGAACCTGTCACTGGAGCAAACACGGTTGCGGGCACCACACCCTTTGTCTTGCCTCTTTAAGGAGGACTCTTTTGTCTCTCACTGGAATTGCTGGCATACCAGGAGCTGTGGCTCCACCGGTGCTGAGTGTCCGCTCCCTTCAGCAGGGGGGTAACCGGCACATCCCCTTTGCTTAGGATGATCCCCGTCGTTAAGGTGTGTCAACTGTAGCGTAATTATGCAGTACGCAAATACGCTGCTAATAGAGCACCAAGAGGAGGTGTGGAACAGGGCGGCCTTCCGCAGCCTCTCCATCTGCCTCCCGCAGCGTGGGCACCCGGCGCGGGGCCGGAACGGGCGTGACGTCACCGCGGCGCACAGCGGGGCCGCCGTGACGTCACGGAGAGAGAGGGGCACGGTGCCCGCGCGCCAAAAATAGCGCTGCGGAGGAGCCTCGCGCGGGCGGCGGGACGCGGCGGCACGCAGCCCCATGCGCCGCCCGAGCCCGGGGAGCGGCGGGGCCGGCCGGGGGGAGGCGGCGCGGAGCCCCGCCGGCCCGGAGGGACTCCCTCGGTTCCTACCCGCAGCGTTAGCACGCGGGGCGAGGTGAGGGCCGGCGGCTGCTGCAGGGCAGGGCGGGGCGGGGCGGGGCGCTCCGGTTGCCGTCCCCCGAGCGCTGCCGCGGTGCGTAGCGAACGCCGGGCCGCCGCCTGCTGCCGTCGGCGGAGCCCCGCGGTGCTGAGCGGGGATGGGCGCGGGGACGGCTCGGCGAGAGATCAAAGCGGGCGAGGAGCGGGGGAACTACAGGGCGGCTGCGGGCGGAGCGCAGTGAGGCGCCGGTGGCGGCGTAGCGTAACTCGGAGCGCTTCTGCAGTGACTTTGGCACAAGGTTAGTAAGTGCCGCTTCGGAGCGGGGCTTCCCCTGCCCTGCTTCTAGCAAACCTCGGCGTTTCGTACTAAAAGCAGCCCGGTTCCAGCATCGGTATGTTCCGTGGGAGCTTTGTGTAGCAGTAGCAGAAGTTTAACTGAAGGTTACGGTTTCAATCGCTCTTTGTACGCTGTTATTTTTGGCTAAGTTTAAAGCCTGTCCGCGGTACGTGCGTTCCACGCACTGAAGCTGTTAGAAACTGAAAGGGATTTTTTTACTGTTTTTTTTTTTTCTTTCAAAAGAAGCAATCGATTTGTGTGTGTGTGTGTGTTTTCATTTAAAGGTGTTTTCTTCGTTAAGCAGATCTAGATAAAGCGCGCTGGTAAGTGGCCTGACTCTCCTAAGTTTCACTTTTACCATCAGGGGTTATACCTCGCAGCAACTGCTGGCTCTCATTGCTCAGAACAGCAGCCGCCTTCATTTGCAGTCTGTCAGCATCTGAGGTCTTCCTTTGTTGATAGGTGGTGTTCCGTCTGGCTATTTTTTTTTTCTTTTCATTTTTGCAAAAGGGGCTTTGTTTACAGGCTGACGGCCAACGAGATGGAGGGTTCGGGAAAGAAAAGTTTTTGGCTTCTCTTAGTATAGAAGAGCCGTGGAGTCGCATAGAATCGATCGAAGCAGAGTCAGTTTGTCATTTTTGCAGGAACTTTAAGGTCAAAAAACTGCAGGTCGTAGTCCTTGAAGTTAGTTACCTTTATCAGGGTGTAATACGTTATCTGCTGCGTGGATCACTGATGTACTGCAAATAAATACAGAAGTTGGTGTTGTTTAACTAGCAGGTGTTAATTTTGGTTTAGAAGTTCGGCATACTGCCTCTGTTTATTTCATGTTTCTCAAATATCTTTAGAAACATCACTGAATGTCCAAGGGCGAGGTATGCTGGTTCATCGTTTCTGTGAATGAATGCGTGCATCTCTTTGGGATACAAATAGCTGTCTTTGAGCCTCTGCTGTGAGGTCTGAGGGACGTGTGTGAGCATGGCTGTTAGCGCAGAGCAGCTGCCTTACTGGGTTGTGAATGAAGATGCCTGTAAGCTGCATCCAGGTGGCTTGGAAGAGATTTCTCCTTATCGATCCCCTCGTGCAGGTGGAGGTGAGGGAGCAGTACTGACACTCAGCAGTCAGGGGAGAATACCTGACGTGGGCAGCTGGAGTGAAGTGTCTGTAAGGAGCCCTGGCGTGTCTCAGCACCCTGTCTGGCCCAACACAGCCGTGATGACCTCTGCCAGGTCTTAGGGGCCGTTGAGGGGGGAGAGGTGAGGGACTCAGCTGAAGCTATGGAAGTAAAGAAGGCAGTTCTGATTTCTAAGTTAGGACTGGGGATGGAGGTCGTGACTTGGCTGGCTGCTGTACTGTACTTAACCATGCCAGTCCTTAACCCCTAAAGTCACGACATCAGTGCCCGTTCCACCTTTTGCTCAGATCCATACAGCAGCCCTATGTTTTGTTGTTCCCTTTCAATCACTGGAGCACACTAGAACCCTTATGCTGTCCGCTGAGCTCTGCAGCCCTTGCTGAAAGTAGTGGAGGCCAAGGTGTGATACGAGGCCTGTGGGCAGTGTTGCATACAGCCAAAACACTATTCAGCTTGCAAGCTCAGGGAAGGGAGGAGAGCAGGTTTCAGACAGTAAGTGGTTGCACCAGGCACTGCAAAAGCTGTCTGGTGTTGAGAGACTGGAGGTGTGTCTGTGTCAAGGAAATGTTTATTGGCTGCGGATGTCTCTGACATGACCCTATTCCTTCTCCTCCAAATGAGTGGCAGTGTACTAGAGATGCCTCACTGAATGAATTAATCTAAATATGCTTGAATCTTGTTCAGAAGTAACAAGTTAATTGGAAGGTTCTCTGTGCTAAAACAAATGCTGAGATAAAGGCTGACAGTATTTATCCCTGAAACAGGAGGGCATGGGATGTAATATGCTGCAGAATGGCATGTAGGCATGGAATACAAGAGAACAAAGCTGCTGACAGAAGTCATTTGGCAGATTGTTTCTCTCCTTACTTGAATGTCAGTGATTCTAGTCATGCCTTGATGATTCTTGCTGTGCTAATTTTTGGGCGCTTTACATACATATGCCTTGCCTGTGCTGAAGCTCTAAAGATGAGAGATTCAAATCAGAGCAACTTGATAGCGAAATGTTTGCAGATGGCATCATGTTGTTCCTCTGGAAGCATTTTCTTTACTGTACTGCAGCCTCACAGATAGAAAACTAAAGGTCTGTGAAGACAGCGTCCTTGTCAGTGTTATGTAAAGAGAGGAGTTTAGCCAGTCCAAAGTATCCAAGAGATAGGGGAATTCAAGAACACAACTTTTTTTCCAGAGACTTTCCCTACAGCAGCCAAGACTGAATAGGTCACCAGAGCGGGAAGAGAGCTGAGCAGCAGCCCAGACGGAAACTTGTTGAAGTAACAAATACCAGGGCTTCTGTCAGGGAGAAGAGAAGTAAATATCACTTTTTTTTTTTTTTTTTTAAGGATACTATGTACATTGACAAAATGCTTACATTCTAAGGTAGATGATAGGATCTGTGTCCAAATACTTACATGAAAGGCTTCTGGGCACTAGACAGTCCCAGCTGCCAGCAGCATGCATGGATGTTACTCTAGGACAAAATACGCGGGCTTCTGGGCTTTGAAGTGCAGCAGGCTCCCAGTGTTGCTTCCTTAACATGGAATCATAGAATAATTTGGGTTGGAAGGGACCTCAAAGCCCACCCAGTCCCACCCCGTGCTGTGGGCAGGGCTGCCACCCAGCAGCTCAGCTGCCCAGGGCCCCATCCAACCTGGCCTTGAGCACCTCCAGGGATGGGGCACCACAGCTTCTCTGGGCAGCCCATGCCTCACTGCCATCTGTGTGAAGAATTTCTGTCTAACATCTAACCTAAATTTCCCCTCTTAGTTTAAAGCCTTTTGAACAATGTATGCTTCAAATGTTAATCTTTTTATTATTATTATTTATAGGTAGTGATAGTTTGAATATAATCTATTGGCAATCTAGTCTAGTTTTTAGTGGCAGGGAAACTTGCTGACTTATATGCTCTTAGCAGCTTGTGTGAAAGCCAGTCGCATAACTTGTCTGAAGGCATTCTCCATTACCACAATGCCCAGTACAAAGCAGTGCTACCCTTTCTTGCACTCTCTAGCATGGACTAATTTTTTTCTTCAAAGCTTGCCTTGCAGATTATTTTTTTCTTGGTGGTTGTTAAGCAGCCTTGTGTAAACTAACATGGAATGAGTTCATGGGCCTCTGGGGAAGTACAGTGTAAAAGCGTATTAGCTGGAAATTAAACCTCTTCTCTCTGCTTCTGCAGCTCCGAATCTGAGGTTTGCTTCTGAGGTCTTGTCTACAAATTATTTAGGGATTTTTTTAAATTCAAAAATGGGCAGAAAAGGGACTTAACCGGGACTGCAAAGAAGATAAAGAAGCAATCAAGATTAATGGAATGATATTTGATGTATCAAGATTTTAAAACAGAAAACACAACTGAATAGTTTTTGTGAGTGTATTTGAAAGGGGTGTTCCTGTCTGTGTGTAAGCTGATAGAGAGGAATAAAAGGAAATGCACAGAATGGAAACTTTCTCTGCGTGTCCCCAGTCCTTATTGCAATGAGGATATTGTTTGTTTTCCTCTCCACCATGCTTGGAAAACAAACTGGAATGAGGAGGGTGCACATTCTTATTCTTGTACTGTCATTGTGATTTCGTAACGGCATGTAAAGCTGATCAGCTTGTTCTTAGTTTTCTGGCCATTGTGTATCTGATGTGTTTTGGGAGAACAGATGAGAAACAGAGAGCTAAAACTTGATGGCTGTCCCAGATAGCCAGTGTGTTGACAGTTAAGGGCTGCTAATATTTCAGAAGAAAATGAAGCAGCAAAAAACCAAAAAAAAAAACAACCAAAAAAACCCAAAAAAACCCAGGATTTAAGATCTAACCTCTGTATATAGCAGCATATCTGTTGACTGTGGTTACTGGGGTTTTGTCCTGCAGTTTGAGAGATACTTGACTGCAGTGGTGTTCCGGCTGTGTGGTCTGTTTTTGTCTCAGCTGCATAAAATATCAGGATGCCGAACTGGATGACTACAGTCACACGTGTTTACTAATTGTCTGGAGATGCGTTCTCCATCTTGACCTTTGTTTCTTGGAAATGAGGGTTTCAATAATGACTTTTTCCTTGTAAAACTGATAAAAGTTAGTTCCTTAGAAGAATAATTCAAAAAAACCTATTTCTCCACATATGAAAAAAGAAATCTCATCGCTTTGATTACTGGAATTTAACATGTTTTTGAGGGGGACATGATATTTAACTTTATTACCTTTTTTTTTTTATGTGAAATTGTACTCACTTGAAGCCTTAAGTTACTTATGTTTATGTTGTCAAATCCTCTTAGGTTTGCCATGTGGTGGTATGTTTTACTTGGTCTCCTTACTTGTCAGTGATTTAAAAATTAAGATCTCTTGCCTTATGGCCTAGTACACTGTTGATGTGCAGTTGTTTTGACTTTTCTTGAATCAGGGAAGTTGAGTCTAAATTTCCTTTTTTCCTCTTCTTTGCTCTTCTTCAGTTACGTAGTTCTGATCTGCAGCTACAAAGAATAAAGGTCTGTTGACGTAGTCTACCTAGACTTCAGCAAAGCCTTTGACGCTGTCTCCCACAGTATTCTCCTAGAGAAGCTGGCAGCTTGTGACTTGGACAGGTGCACTCTTTGCTGGGCAAAGAACTGGCTGGATGGCCAGGCCCAGAGAGTGGTGGTGAATGGAGTTAAATCCACCTGGCAACGGGTCATGAGTAGTGTTCCCAAGGGGCCTGTATTGGGATTGGCCCTGTTTAGTGTCTTTTTGGGTGATCTGAATGAGGGGAATGAGTGCACCCTCAGTAAGTTTGCACATGACACCAATCTGTGAGGAAGTTGTGATCTGCGTGGGAGTAGGAGGGGCCCTACAAAGGGATTTGGGCAGGCCAGATAGCTGGGTTGAGGCCAACAGGATAAAGTTCAACAAGACCAAACCCCAGGCATCAGTACAGGCTTGGGGCAGAGTGGCCGGAAACCTGCGTGGAAGAAAGGGATCTGGGGGTGTTGGTTAACACTTGGCTAAACATGAGCCAGCAGTGTGCCTGGGTGACTTGTATCAGAAATAGTGTTGCCAGCAGGAGGACGGAAGTGGTTGTCACTCTGTTCTTCACACTGATAGAGGTCATGCCTCAAGCATGGCGTTTAGTTTTGAGCCCCTCACTATGAGAAAGACACTGAGGCCCTGAAGTGTATCCAGAGAAGGGCAACAAAGCTATGAGGGGTCTGGAGCACAAGGCTTATGGGGAGCAGCTGAGGGAACTGGGATTGTTCAGTCTGGAGAAGAGGAGGCTCGGAGGACTTTGTTGCCCTCTACAACTCCCTGAAGGGAGGTTACGGTGAGGTGGTGGTCAGCATCTTCTCCCGCATAAGTAGTGATAGGATGAGAAGGAATAGCTTCAAGTTGTAACAGAGGAGATTTAGGCTAGTCTCCAAAAGAGTGGTGAGACGCTACAATGAGCTGCCCAGGGAGGTGGTAGAATCAATATCCCCAGGAGTACTCAAGAAACGTTGGGATGTTGCACTAAGGAACATGGTTTAGTGGGGAAATATTGGCCGTAGATGGATAGTTGGACTGGATGATCTTGGAAGTCTTTTCCAATCTCGGTGATTCTATGAAAATGGATGGTCTGCCCTTTTAGGTAGTATTAGTGGTGTGCATATGGTGGTTTTTGTTTGTTTGTTTGTTTTTTGTTGTTCTTTTAACTAAATTTCACCTGACTGACTTGTTAACCAAAATTACCCTTGTCACTACCTTACTCATTAACACCTCAGAGCTGATAGCATTTTTGTAATAGAGGTGAGCCATTGTGGAATTCAACTTCTGTGATTGTCTTTATCTAATGTACTTGTTTGCCTGTCAGTCTCTCCCAAACTGCCAGTGACTTTGAAAGGGTATTTTTTTTTTTAAATATTAACATTCAGAATTGTGTTGGTGCTGTGCTGCCCGGTGGAGAAATGTGTTTGTGTAATGCTGACTGCTGAGTCACTGAGGTTATCGCTAGAATTGGTAAATGGGCTATATTTGAAAAGTGTTTATGCACTGAAAATAAATCAATGGTTTTATATTTTTTCTTGAAGGTACGTGCAAGGCATAGTCATTAATGAGTGTTAGTAACCTGTTTCTCTAAGTAGTGCCTTTCCATGTATAGTAAACGTCGTCATCTTTTAAATGCATCTGTAAGAGACTTTAAAAACAAAACAAAAACCAAAGTGTTCCATGTTATTGGAACACAACTTGGAAATGCTGGTCTGTGCTTGTGTGAGGATAACTGATCAGCACACACAAAGCAAATGATACTGCTTTTATAGTAAAGAGCTAAGCTGGATGTTGTTGCGAAGGAATGGTAAAGTGTACAGGGCCTTTGAATAAGGCATATCCATTTGTTGTGAATATCCTGAAGAGTTCAGTGTAAGAGGACTTGTAGCTTTGATGCAGGGATAGGGCTAATCTGAGTATTTCCTGTCTTCATAGAATGCATTTGGGAGTGATGCCTGGGATGTGTGTTCACGAGCTCTGTGTTAAGCCACATGTAAGGTAAATACAGACTCAGTCTGTGGTATTGAACAGGATTGGATTTCTTTCCTCTTGTACTTGTCACTGCTACATCCTTAATGTTGAAACTCAAATGTCAATGCAGTAACTTTTGGATCTATCGATGTACTACATGACTGTATGAAAATGGCTTTAAAGTGTGTGTATTTGAAGTAAGTTCACAGCGTACATTATAATATAAGGGTACTCCTTAGCTTAGAACTTCAGTCCCAGAAGAAACTATAAAAGTTTTCATCTACATCAAAGAGGTTTTTGCTGTCACAGTTCTTTGCTTTGATGAAATAAGCTAGTTTAGATATGTTGTTTGACCCTTGAATAGAAGAAATACAGCTTCCCATTAATCTTGAAATTTAATAGTGTAGCCTATTAGTTCCTGTCCTTTTGCCCCCTCCATCGCTCTCACAAGCTATAGTGAGAGAAAGGTCTGGGAGAAAGAAGCTACTCTCACCTTTCTGGAAAGCAAAAAAGCACCTGCAGGAACCTGAAGATTTTGAATTGACTGACATAAAGCAATAGCAAAAAGTCATCTATGGTGATTTTATCATTTTGATGGAGAATATGTCATGATAATGGTTTAACTCCTGTAGGTAATGTGGCAATCCATATTTGTCAGTAGCTTATACCTTACTGGAAATGCCAACGCAACTATTAATTGTGGAAGCATTCTGCGCTATGCATGCAGATTGCATTGCCTGCTGTTCCAGTGAAACACCTTGCTGCAAGGTCAGACAGAACAAATTCAGGAGAAGAAAATGAGCCTTTAGGAGAGCTTGAGACTTTAGGCAGTTGCATCTATCCCTATGATTAGTGGAAATCTAGTTTAATCTGTTCTGTATCTTCTCCACCACTGAACCCACGCTTTAGGCTAAGGTTTAACCTCTACTCTCGCAGAATCACAGAATGGCTGAGGTTGGAAGACACCTTTGGAAGCCATTTTGTCCACTACTCCTTCTGTTCACACAGAGCCACCTGCAGAGCTGTGTCTCTATGACCATATCCACATGACTTATGAGCATTTCCAACAGTGGAGACTCCACAACCATTGTAGGCAACCTGTGCCAATGCTTGGTCATCCTGCTTGATGAAAAAGCATTTCCTGATACTTAGAGATAACCTCCTGTGTTTCAGTTAGTGTCTGTTGCTTCTTGTCCTGGCACTGGGCACCACTGAAAAAGTCCTGGCTCCATCTTCTTTGTGCCCTTCTTTCAGGTATTTATAGACATTTATGAGACTCACCCAAGTCTCCTCATATCCAGGCTCTCCCAGCTCAATCAGCTTCTCCTCATAGGAGAAGCACTCCTGTCCTTTGATCATCTTGATGGACCTATGTTGGACTTTAGTGTGTCCAAATCTGTCTTGAACCGAGAAGCCCAGAATTAGGTCCAGAGCTGCAGGTTTGGCCTTCTGGCAGCACTTCTTCTAATGCAGCCAAGAATACTATTGTACTTTGCTGCAAGGTTACAGTGTTGGCTCACTTTCAACTTGACATCTACCAGGACACCCAGGTTCTTTTCTGCAGAGCAGCTTTTCAGCTGGGTGGCCCCAGTATATATCGCTGTGTAGCTGTCAGTTATAAGTTGTTTCTGGAGACTGACTGCTTCACTGGAAAGAATTTGTGCATAAGCAGAGGCAGCTAGTGACATAGAAAAGTCATTTGGTGCTATGTCCTTTGATGAAACGTCCACATAGTAGTTAAGAAGCAGCAGAATGTAGTCACTGGAGAAAATTTGAGGGAACCGTGTGTCATAAATCAGCTGATAACATGCAGTCTGTGTTTTTTAACTCTTGTCTTTGCACCCACATACTATTTAAAGAATCTTAAAAGCAACCTGTCACTCTAAGCTATCAGATCCTGTTTCAGTTTGGGAGGGGTAAAGGGAAGAGTTTGACATTCCTCAGGCTCGCACTTCCATCAAATCTACCCTCTGCTTTTCTTCTGGGAATTGATGGTTTTTTATTGGAGAATGTCACAGAAGAGCTTATCAGAAATTTAAGCTGGGGCCATTTCTTTCTCAGAGCTGCAAATGCTACTAAATTACACATTGAGAAATAAAAGATTTATCGTTAAAAACATGTGCTACAGATTTAAGTCTAGATGACCTAAAAGTCTGTAGAAGAATATGTAACTGGGAAGTAGGTTTGTTTTATCTGCTCTGATCTTAAGTTTTAACATATTCAACATATTAACAAAGAAAGTCCCAAGCAGCAGTGAATAGCATGATGAATTCTTGCCACAGAAAAAATAGTAAACCCCCCAGATAAAGGCAAAATTGATTTGAGATTATTCATAAGGAAAGAAGAACTATTCCACCAAGTGCAAATATCTGTTTGTGCTATCTAGGTGTTCCGCATTGTAGGGGTGATGTTGCATAGCATCTCTTTGTAAGGTAACAGCAGATGTCATATTTTAGGCTAACTGTGGTGCTTGTTTTCTAGCAAAAATGCAAAGTGGGAAGTGATATTTTACATTCTTGGTATGCAAATGTCTTTTTGCTAATTTGACCTAATATTGGATTTCCGTAGCCCGGAGTGCAGTTATCTGTCTGCCCTAAATGCAGAATGAACTTCTGTACGAGATGCTCAAATTCCAGGAAGTGTCTTAACAGCCTACCTCAGGCCTAGCTTCTGTCTGCCTGCTGTCGTCTGCTTTGGCATAAGGTCAGAATAGCTTCTGAGAGGAAGAACTTCCCTACAGAGAGACACATTTCTTACTGCTGCAAGTCCTAAAATCTCAAGTAGTACTGAGATGTCTGTGTATATCTATGAAGTCTGATTCCTTCATACTGGAAAGCTGAGAAGCATCTGATTAATTGATTAATGTGACCAAAAGTGAGGTCACAGGAAGTGACCAAAGTAGATTTCATTTAGAGACCTGAACTCCAGCACTGTGTTGTGAAGCCCACTGTTGACTTCTAGCCTAGGAAGGAGTGCAGATTTTTTTTCATTTTTAGCTAGCTTGCTTAGCATCCATACTTGGTTGAGCATTTCTAGCCTAAATTAAGGACTAGTGAATAAAGCATCTGAGTTTTTTGTATTTACAAAATACCATCCGAAATACTGTATGGCATGCATGTTTGTTGGGATTTTTTTGGAAATGCATTTAGAAAAACTTAGGTAATCTATCTGGTTAACTAGGTAGTAATGTGATTAGGGTTCCAAAACTGGAGATTGTAGAACAGACAACTGGCTTCAGACATATTAATTAAAGAAGCTGGTCTCATGTCTAGTTGTATAATAGCACTGGAGAACCAGTAAAAGCCAAACAGCAATAGAGCAAAAAGGTAGCAATCACTTCAGAAAGGAAAGCAGTAATACAAGTGTTCGCTGTGATCCAGCTTGGAAGAAGTGTGGAGGAAGGGGATGCAAACAGGTTGATCAAAGTAGTCAGTGGTGTGTACTGAGATATACTTAAGGGAAGTAGTTAGATCAAAACAGCTTTAAGACCCGTTTTCAAAATAAAACAGTCCTTAAGAATAAAAAGGAAATGTTTCCTGTGTGCATTCTTAAGAACCCTTACATCTTAGTTTCACAGAGACCAGGCTAACAAACTTCAAAGATGTCCAGAGCCTCTCTAAAGACGCACAAAAAAGTTCTTGTCAGATCTGAAAGCATGTAACAACATACTGTTCTTATGCTGTTGGCATCAATATTTATGTACTGGATTGAAGGAGGCACTTTGCTGGGTAAGGTTACTTGTGGCATCTGCCTCTGAGAAGATAGATGCTTAATCTCACTAGGGCAGCAGAGTATCTTGGGGTGTGGAGCTTTTTTGTTTTTATAGTCTTGCTGCTCTGCGACTTGAAATACACTTCCTGAACATGTACATCACCACTGATGTCATTCAGCCCCAGCTTATTTTGGCTTAACCTATTGGCAAATGTGAATTGCAGCCATATTTAATTTCAGCTTGCCTCAGAATAGAAACAATACTTAACAGAAAAAGACAAAATCAGAAGGCTCTTTCTTTGGACTCCTTATATTTGAGTAACTGTCATTATAATAAGACTGGAATACAAATAGGGACTGAATATGGAATTTGTCAGTTTACATTGAATCATCTAAGTAAAATACAACTGCAAAAAGTAAATACTTCAGAGAGGAGGACCCGGATGCCAAAAAGCTTCACATTAGAAATGAAACAAAGAAGCCTCTGCTAACACTTGACCAGTGCAGAATCACTTGGAAGAAACCAGTTTCTCTAATAGAAAAGCTGTAACTTGGCTCAGGGCTGCAGTGTTTTCAGTTGGTTAAAACTTCAGCGCTTCACTGGTCTCTGGATAGATAAACTTTCTAACAACCAAATGTGAAAACAAGAAATGGGAGGCAAGGCAGCAAGCACCACGCTGAGGAAGAAGCGTCAGCCTCCTAGGAGGGAAAGGTGGGAGACAAAAAGTATTTGTCCCTAGCATGTGAATAGTTCTCAGTAGTCTTACATTAAGAATTTTGATAGTACATGCGTATGTTGGAAGAAGATCAGAGTCTCCAGCTCTTCTCTTGAAGAACAGTTCTTTTGCTGCTTCAACATCTACATGTGTTGGCATGATTTAACTGAGGTGGAAATTCTGAGTGGACATAAACTTGGGTCTCGCTTGTAGTAGTGGTTCCTGTATCTCTGTTTTATGATTGTATTTTGTCCTTCAGTAGCAGAATGCTACTGTTTTAATTAATCAAACATAGGGAAATATTCTAACTGTAGCCAGAACATTGAAATGTAGCCTTTCCAAATGAGCCCTGCTAATCTCCTCCTCTTGAACTTTGAGGTGAATGCTGGTAGTTGACTAACAATGAATCCTTATGTTCATCTGGGGAATAATTGAGGCAGAGTCTTGTGACACAATTCACAAAGTCTTTGGTTTATTCTAAAGGCTTTGAGTTGGAATTTAAGTGAATAGATGGCTCGGACTTCAAATTGGTATGTATGGGGTTTGCTTGCGCGTTTGGGAGTCTTTCAGCCTTTGAACAAAAAGGAAATTTAATGGTGGCACTGCCTGCGTATGAGTCTGTGATCCTGCATTTTCTCTTTTGAATTTGATGACTTTGATAAGCTGTGGTACTCCAGGGCTGTAGCTGCAGACTCAGCTGTCCAGACTTCTCTGGTGGACTGATGGTGTCTTGTGATACAGTAAGTAACCCTTTAGCGATCGTCAGAGAGCTCAGTTTGTCCTTGATTAACTGTTCACATCTCGTTTTGCATTTCAGTAATTGCACTACCAGTAGTTCAAGTCACCGGCAGGTGCTACCTGAGTGTTCTATATTTAACTAAAGATCTGATAGATCTCCAATGCCAGGTAACTGGTAAGCTTATAGCACAGAGAGAAAGCAATAATCAGTGATTGAAATAAAGTATGATTTACTTGGTACAGTCCTCTGTACCCCAGGGGTGAGCATGGGCCAAGTTTGCAGGAACTATTTCACTGCAGAAGAAGTTGTGATACAAGACCTTAACATAGGTAACGTAGCAAATGTTGCGTGTTGCTTGTGGCTGGTAGTGATAAGGAACGGTGAGTCAGCAGAGAAGCTCTGTGGAAAGGCCCATGTGTAAACAGATGAAGCTCAGAAAGTTTTGTATAACATTTACATGTTTTAGGGCCTTAGGAATCTAGTGATGGATTCATAAAACTGACTGTATCTGTTAGTCTAAAACAAACAAAAAAAAACCCAACAAAGTCTTCCCAATGTGAGCTGTCACCTTTGCAGTTTAATCATCTATCAAAAGTGTATTTGTAAAGAAACTATTCTTTTCTCTGGTAAGTCAAATGCTGTACTTAGGCATGTTTGCATTTCCCTGGTTGGGTTTTTGAGCGAATGGGAGAGGCTGGGAAGCAGGGTGAAAGCAGGAGTAGGCAAATGCGATCATATTAGTATTTGTGCTTAGTGGAAGTTAAGTCCCATAAACAGAGATAAAAACGGAGCCTTTTTTTTCTTCTTTGTGGGAAACTTCCTCTGAAGCTCAGGCATGCTTAAAACAATGAGAACTCCAAATGAAAGCAACTGGTTTCAGTTTCATTTCAGTAGCTGCGTACGCAGCGGCCATGTACTGCTGTAGGTAGTAGAAAATTTAAAAGCACTTCTTCATAGAAGCATGTCCTGTGGAATTGCAGTGCCCAAACAGCATGATTCAAATCTAGCCAAGAAAATAAACAAAACTGTTCCGTTTTCAAATAGAAATGCCTTGGAGGTCATTCTAGGTCTTTCAGTTTCTTCCACAATGAAATGAAAAGATAGGTTTTGTCCAAGGCGCGGGGACAGACCTGACTCCCCTTAAAGAAAATTATATAGTTCTTTTCCTACGTTAAATGTAAAAGAGTAACAGATTTACTCAGCACTAGCTTCAGCTAGTCGTTGCAAAGAATTGGCTCATGCCTGGAGGCACTAGCAATAGGGACAGTATTGTGCTAACAGCAAAGTTGCAACTGTGAGCTTGTCTGTTAGAATAGACAAACAGTGTATGTATCTCAGACTCTCGGCGTTGAGGTGGCGAATTGCAAGATCTGAGTTTTGATTCAATTTGATATGAAGATCACAGAACAAGGGAAAGAAGCCTTATTTTTAATTCCTGGTGCTGCTTCTAAATAGATCTCTGTAGCGTAATGAGTTGCAAGGCATAACTTTGCCCCTCAGGTTACATCTTTCAGTATACTGAACGAGTAGCTGACTCTGGAAGATTGACAATTCCATAGAAATGTGTGAAACAAATTGCAGGCTTGATTGACATTTACTTTGTTATAGAAAGGACTGCGTTTAATGTCAGGAGATATCCACTGAAAAACTGGCAGTTCTACTGTAGCAGCATTTTTTCTAATTGTTTGCTTAAATATTAATTTTAAGCTAAGTATTAGACTAGCCTTTAGCTTACTGCTGAGAGCTTGAATCCTTGCACCTGTGCTTCATGGCAAATGTTCCGTATGCAGTGATGTTTTTAGGAGGAAGGAATTTCTGTAGCAGTTGGATAAAGCCATTCTATTCTGCAGACCAAAGCTCCACTTCTGAGCCACCAGAGGCATCAGTAAGGTAGTGTAAGAGGCAGCTTTCCTGCCGTCAGCTTATTGCAGAGCAGAAGTGGTACGTGGTGTACTGACACTGTGCGGGGTCTGCCTTCAGATCCCCTGGTGGTTGCTATGTGAAAGAAGTGGTTCTTCCTACACAACTTGAAAGTCTGCATATTTGGGATATTCTTATTCCTAGCACTGAAGTTGAGTATTTTTGAAAGAAAAACTAAACTTAATCATACTTAGATATTGTGAGGTCTGTCTTTTCTCTCTCAATCCAGGGAAACTTTAGAGCTAGGGTATGCTGCATCTTAATTTTTCTGTTTTAATGTTAAGGGCAGGTAACAGTACACATTGAGATTTGTGCTATGCTTTGCTTGCTGTGTGTTGTCTTTAGATGATTTACTTGCAGCTGCGATAGCATGTTGCTGAGATAATCATTTATTAGCTGGCCGTACAGTGGTGTGACCCTTTCCTACCCTACAAAAGTGCTACTGTTGTTGGGCCTCAATTTAAATTAAAAGCATCCAGCACCACACAAAGCAAGTATTTTGTGTATTGTACTGAGATGTCTTCAGGATGGACAGAGAAGCCTTGGTTGCAGGCTTCACAGATATACTTCAAGACTTCAGCCTTTAAAAAAAGAAAAAGAGAAGTAGTGGTCTGATGCACGTTGCTAGTCTCTGGCCTGCCTCATGGAAACTGAAGATAAGGTGAGGAACGGGACTGGTGTTTGTGACACAGAGAAGCTATTTGCTGTTTTGGAATTGGCACGTGAACTTTCCTGCTAGTAATACGTAATGAAGGAGTTAACTTTTAAATAATGCTCTTGGATTTAGCAGGATTTCTAGTGGTGTGGAAAGACTCTAGAAGTGTCTGCAGACAGCTTGTTGCTTTCCTTTAAAAAATAATGATAGATAGAGGGCTGATTGCTAAAATAACTAGATTCTACTACTTGAATTCACAATTCAGTGCTTAAAGCCCGAAGACTGTGATGTCTATGGGGACTTCCCTTCAGCTAAACCAGAAGTGAAGCCACGTACCAGAACGTGGGTTTCAAATCGTTCCGGTTGAGGTATTTAAAAAAAAATAAATGGCTGTGCTGACCTAGATACTGAAGTCATCTCTTGGTGGTTCTGTGTCAGTGTATCAGGTGAAAGTGGTGTCTGTAGCAGCAAGGTTAATGATTGAGTGCGTTTTTATTTCTTTGAGACAAAGCTGGTTAGTTTCCATCGGCAATTATAAATCTGATATTTCACTATAATGACATTCCGTTTAGAGATGGAAACGAGACTGATGTTAACTGTCACTGTTTAACAGGAAAAGCGTAAGCCCAAAGTCCTTGATCAACTGCAATTGCTTTTGTACGTAATAGCTTCTGACAAGGGTCGGGTACGGAGCCTGACCGGTTGAACGAAGGTTTTAGCTGGTTTCATGCTGGACTCATTGGAGTGCCCTGTGCTGCTGTCTCTGCAAAGCTCTGAGAGCTTACAGTGCAGACACTGGTGTTACAGAGACCAGCAGCAGGCACCAAAAGATGAGAGCCGTTCTCTAGCTGGAAGAAGAGCTGAACCTGGTGTGATGTGAATTGCCATCTGTCTCTTTCTCAGCTCAGGCACAACTACAAAGGTACAAAAAGCATGGCTGTATCACAAGCTGTGCCTTACATGGACTGTCAGTAGTGTGTCCTTTCTAGTATTTTTCTGGATGTGTTTGGACTGAGTTTCCTGAGCTTGTGTATACACTGACACCTGCAGCATTTTGTTGTGATATTTATTACATTATTTTTATTTAAATATTTATGTCAATGTGTGTAAAATGCAGTGAGGTGCCCACCTAATGCAACTTCACAAAATGAGATGGTATTCTACTGACAGAATTTTGTTTTATCTACCTTCAGTTTAGTAGACTGAAATGTTTTCTTCATTGTTTGTGGTCATCTCCCTGCTTTAAAGGCAAATCCTAGAGATTTTGTGTTAGTAAGCATTTAAAAAAACATGGATGTTCCTCTGGTAATCTTGAACTAGTTTCTATGTTGGGACACTTGAGAGCCATGATGGGAAAGAAAAAACTTTGGCAAAGCTGAAGCATCGCCTCTGAAAATATGATAGAATAGCCAGAAAGATGGAATAACTTATCTCAGAACTTAAGCATCATCAAAGTCTTCTGAGTCAAAAGCAGAGTATGGAAAAAATTATTCATAAAAGCAATTACTACTTGTGCTGTGGGAAAACCTATAGTTCAGCTAGTCATTTATATATGCTGTTGTAGTGTGCTTTGTGTTGTATGTGTGCTTTGAAACTATTGCAAGTCTGTCCACATCTTTCTTAAGCTTGGAAGAATGTCCAAACCCCCTACTTTCAGAGCTGAGCCCCACGCTGAGCTATAGGCTGTAGAAGCTTGTGTGGCCATATCTGGGCTCTCTGGATGTATAGGCCGTCCTTCAGGGTTTAGTTCTGTTGACAAAGGTTTCGGGTTGGATTTTCCTACCCCCTGTGTATTGAATTCAGGTTGCTTGAAAACCAGATCATTTGTTTATGAATGAACGTTCATAAATTACAAGCAACAAACTTCAGCATGTTTTTATTAGCTTCTGGCTAGCATTGAGCTGCTTACATAACAGATAGAAAGGTTTTTTGTTACCTACCACTAGTGTATAATGGCTATTCTAATAAGTGTTCAGCAGATAGGAATTATGGAGGTACACAGAAGAGTGAACCTTACTGTTAAGCTGGCTAATCATTTTCCAGAAAGGGAATTGATTTTCAGCACACCTTTTGCAGCTCCGAATAGCTGTATATGATGATAGGGCAGAGGAACTTGAAGTCAACAAGGGACTTCTTTGGGTTTTGAGCTTGTATCTATTGTTGCTTGTTTAGTCAAACTACCGTGCTATTGGTGGAAGCAAAAAGATCTGAATTCCATTAGATAAACTTTTTCTTTCCATTTACTGTTAAGTAGCATTGAAACTTAAGTTTTAGATAAGTATTCAAATCACTCAAATTGTATATCAAGACATAAGAGTTAGATGTTTATGTCCTCTAACAACTGCAAAGTAATTGTAAAGACCATTTTAATAACTAGTTTACTTTTGTTAGTGTTTAATAATAATGAAAAGCAGCACTTCAGTTGCAGTCCTTCGCCCTCTTCTTTTTAAGAGAAGGTAATAGTAACCTCATCTCTCTAACCTGGCAGTTCCTTAGCTGTTTGGTAGCACACAAAATGTAACCCCTGCAGAACCAGCTTACCAACAGGTCTTTTCCAGTGGCAATGGCTGACTTCTATGAAACATTGCAGTAATTGGCTTTGTTGGGACCTCTACAATGAACTTGAAATGAAAGTGGCCATAACTAGTCCAGTTCTTCTCATTTTGTTCAGGGTAAAGCTATTATATAGTAAGTGACTTACTGATTTTATTGCCTTCAATTAGCAACCTAATTTTGTACTCTTTAATTATCATTTAATTGGATTGCCCCTCTGTACTCAGAGCATGACAGCCAAAGCAGCTGATCTTGTATTTGACACAACTGAGGGGGTGAGAATTTCTTCCAGAATTCTTTCTCCAGTGGTTCCATTACTGCCAGAATAGAAACACCTCTCTGGAAGTGGTAAAATCTCTTCTGGTATTTCCTTCCTAGCCCCTGAATCCTCATCCCATCATTTGTGTCTGACACTGAAAGCACTGTTTGAATGGTTGTCACAGCAGAGAAGGGTAAAGCTTTTCTAAGTGAGAAGTGACCAGGTAGGACATATGAACGGTTCTTAGATTCAAAAAAGTGATTTTGATATATAAGTAGGTTGCTTAGCAAGGTATGTAACTTGTCCCTTTATTTGCTCCAAGAGATTTACATGCCATTGCATGTTGTTAGCGGAGGGGGATTTAATTGCTGACTGACCTTTGAGAGTAACCTGGAGGAGAAGGCAGTGGTTGGGGATGCTTGGAAACCTTTTAAACAGGGTCAGGAAGGGAGAGAGGAAGAGAAAGAGAGTAAGTGGCTTGGAGATTGGAGAAAGAACAGCCCATTGGAGCCTTGTTGGACTCTTCTCAGAGAGCCTTCCTATGTCTTGCAGCACTATGCAGCTGTAGTTGCATCTGGGAAGGGATTGTCCTACTCTGCTCTGCACTGGGCAGCCTCAGCTTGAGCTCTGCATGCAGTTTTGGGAGCCACAATATAAGCAAGATGCAAAACTATTAAAGAGTGCCTAAAGGAGGGCTGTGAGGACAGTGGAGGATCCAGAGGGCAGTGTGTATGAGGAGCAGTTGTGATCCGTCTGCTCAGCACAGAGCAGAGGAGCTGAGGGGAGGCCTGATGGCGGCTGCAGCTCCTCACAGGGAGCGGAGGGGCAGCGCTGAGCTCTGCTCTGTGTGACAGCGACAGGGCCCGAGGGAACGGCATGGAGCTGTGTCAGGGGAGGGGCAGCTGGGGGTTAGGGACAGGTGCTGCACCAGAGGGCAGTGGGTATGGAATGGGCTGCCCAGGGCTGTGGGCATGGCACTGAGCTGCTGGAGTCCAGGAAGCATTTGGACCGTGCTCTCACATCTAGGGCTTGGATTTTTGGGTGGCCCTCTGTGAAGCCAGGAGTTGGACCTTGCGAGTCCCTTCCAACTTGAGATATTCTGTGATTCTGAGCTGGCTCCCCTCCCCTGAAAGAAGGAGGAGGTGGGAAAGCACCCACAAGAAAAGAAGGGTGGAGGGAAGGAAATAGGAAGGACGTGTTGCTCTCCTGTTACTAGTCTTGGACTCAAGATGCAGATATCATCCTCCTCTCTGGTGCTTATTGCATGTGTGGGCTTTAAAAACAAAAAAACCTTCCTTCCATCTGGTGGCTGCTCTTCTTCCCTTGTCGGCTTCTGGCTCCTCTGTAAACCATTTTGGGAGTGCAGAGAGAGAGCTGTTTATACTGAAGTTAAATTTGTTAGTAGAAGAATCTCTTTTTTAACCTCCTTCTCTAATCCTCAGGGTTAAATGTTTTCAGCACATAGTTCATTTGCAGTTATTTGTAGCTGGCTGTGCCATTTGCTCTGTAATTCAATTCAGATGATGCTTCTTGGCCCAAATTAGAGCAGACTAGTACAAGGAGCTTGGTGCATGTGGAAACTGATCACTGTAACTCCATATTTAAGGTCGTCTGAGTAGATCTGTAAATACTTCCCTCCAGTTTTAAGGCACAGTTATCTGATTTGAATTTACTTGCAGAATTTCAGTCTGTAGTATCAAAAGTTACCTGACAGTTTTCTCAGCTGCTGAAAAATGCTGAGTAGCAGCCATACTGTGGTCACAGTAATACTGTAATATTCTCATAAATCTGTGTGGCTTCAGTTCCAGCTGTTTGCCTTTGAACCAGTTACTTATTTATCAGTCTATTTTCTGTATAGCTTTCAGCTACGCATTCTCCGGAGAGATGAGATCTTATTCATACATGTATCTACTTATAGGTGAGGAATTTGAAACTGGAGCATGAGCAGGAGAAAAACAAGATCTTGTCAGAAGCATTAGAGACACTAGCTACTGAGCACCATGAACTAGAGCAGTCTCTGGTTAAGGGATCTCCTCCTCTCAGCATCATCAGTGAGGAGCAGTTCTATGATGCTGTTTCAGGTAAGTAATGATGTCCAGTGTGTAGCCAGCATGTGCGTGGTGATTGCGTTGGAGGAGTGGGGGGAGCAGTCTTGCTTTATGTGAGATCTTTGTCTTTCTACTGTGGAACTGTTTTAAGGAGAATGCTTTGTGTGCTTTGAGTGCGCCCCTAAAATCTTTCCCAAGTTCACTTGTAGAATTGTATCGTTTCATCTGAGCATGACAGAAAGCTACAAAATTCAGGACTGTTATAGAAGGTCTGATTGCTTGGGTGTCTACACCCTTTTTTTAAATAGCAAAACGTATGAGTCCTATTTTAGGATATGTAACTGTATCTGGAAGCTTATGACTTGCTTTCTCCATGGTGGTGTTTCTTTTTTCTTTTGTTCTTAAGGTCTATGTGAAAAACCACTGCATTTGAAGGATAATGAGGTTGAGAAAGGCTTGTTTTGTTTCCTTTCTGTATACCTTAAGTGTCACAGATGGAAGAAGATTATGAATCAAAATCTTTTGTGCATTCGGAAATGTCTTCTGTCTATTCTCTGGTGTTCTGTATCTTTTGTATTTTGTGTGCAGAGCATGCAAATAAGGATTTTGGAAAACTCTGAATTGCATGAAGATAATGAATACGTGGACTACGTACAGCCTCTTTATACCAATGCAGCTCAGTAACAGCTCTAATTGGTTAATCCCACAAAGCACAGCTCACTTATAACTGTGAAGGATCTCGAAGACCTTGAGGGCGAACATAGTCTAAACGTAGTAGATAATTATACTGGGATGACATACTTCACAAGGAAGCGTGATTGGGGGGGCTACTTTTTCCAAGTTCAACTGTCTGATGCTTCTGACAGATGAGAAAAGCAGCCTTCCCAATCTCTTTGATGGATTTTCTGCAGTGCGCAGCTTAACTAAGCAGAGAATAAAACCAGGCAAAGTATGGAGTCTATGCTTAGTGTGTCTGAAGTATAGCAGAGGAATTTGGTGAATTAACAACAGACTGCTCCTTGGCACCGTAAGAAATATATCAAGCCTTCAGCAAGGAGAAGAGATGGAAGAACACTAGAAACAGGTTCTTCAACCAGAACCAAAAGAACAATTCTGCTGAAAGGCCTCAGGCTCTTTGCTTGTTGCAACAAAGCAGAGAATATTTGTTTATGTGGTGCTGCTGGAATGTAGTCTCTCCAGACAGGCTTGCTTTCTGTATGTGAGAGAAGCTCAGCTTTTAGAGATCTGTTATTCTGTACCTGTCCTAAATACCCCAGCAATGTCCTCGTGAATGTAAGTGTCCAAAACTGCCTCTCCAGTTGAGAAGGGGGTGTTTTTACTGCTTGAAGGTGCAAACAAATCACATTGAAAATAGTCATGTAGCTGTGAAACCTGTATTTATACGTATGTATACATATATATGTTATATTGAGCATACATGTGTATGTCAATTCTTGCTCCTTCGGGAGAAGTTATTTGACGTAATTCATCTTGATTGCAATTTAAATAATTTTCCAGGACAGCTCACTTTCTTGACTGTCTGTCAACTTCATCAGACTAATGTTAAGTCTCTCTTTTCTGAGCTGCTCACGTTCAGTGCTTTGCAGCCATTTGGGTCCTCTGTGTCTCTGAGGGCACATGTTTGGGGGAGGGTACTCTGATTTCTGTAGGCTAGGAAAGGGGGAATGTGACATGGTTTCCTGGCTGCTGGATGTGTCTTATGACTTTGACTGTAAGCACAAAAGGAGTTAGATTTTTGTGGGTGTGATTTGGGGCATGTTTTGCTCTGTTTGCTTGGTTGTTTTCACTGGGATTCTGATAATACTTTTTAACCCTCTTACCTTTCTGCCATGTCTGTGGAGGCTCAGCCAGAAGGACTGTAAGGACAACAATACAGTGAGAAGAGAGGTCAGGGGACATACTGCACTGAATCAGAGTTGCAGGGATATGAGTCTCCTTGTTTGGGCTAATGGGGTGAGATATGGCAATGTTTTCCTAGCAGAGAACAATGGACCCAATTGTCAGAAGAAAAAAAAAAAGGAAGAAGTTTAAGGTATTTGGACTTTGAGTCTTCAGAAATTTTGCAAAATCTCTTATGCAAATGTCTATTTATTTTGGATAAACACGCTGTGAATCATCCTACTGCTTTGTAGGAGAGATTCAGCAAACAGCAGTGTGATTTAACTGAGCGATGTGATGAGTTCTAAGGTATGTCAGTGGCAAAATATTACTACTATGAGAGTATATCTGTTGTTAGGACACCTTTTTCTAGGTATGTTTTTTTTCTAGTTCTCGGAATTTTTAAGTTTCTACTGTAGGTTTGATTTTATAGAAGTGAGAGCATGGCATAACTTAGCTTGTACTTTAAGCTAGTGAATCCTTAGCTTTGATTTACCAGGTTGAAAGAAAGAGCCACTGCTGATATTTTACTAGAATATTTTCTGTGTATTTTCTGCTTGTTTTCTCTGAATTAAAGTATCATTAGCTGTGACAATTCAGAGCAAGACAATTTTCAAACTCGTTCTTGAGCATAGGGTGTAATAGAAAGGGTATGTACACACCAGGAGCAACTTGTCCCCGTTTATCAAGCTCTGATTCATGTTGTAGAGCAGTCTGAGTGCATGAATTGGACTCCTGAATGGAGATGAATCAGAAGATACAGTCCAGTTCCAATTAGAGACTCAATCCATGGTAGGAGAGTGGAGCTCATCTGAGGAGAGAACCAACAGAAATTTAGCTGGTTTGAATGCCAAGTCTTCAGCACCATCTGTTTGGTGTGCAGATCTGCTTCAGCTGAGGTTTGCTATTTGCTAATGCTGGCATAGACTAAACTGGTCACCGATAAGTCTGTTGGTAGAAACCGTGGGCACTATAACAGAAATACCTTCCAAAACTGGGGTCAAGAAAATGTTTATTGTGTGGTAAGACTGCTTACTGCAGTAGTTTATTTGCCGAAGTCTTCTCTACTTTTTATTTTTCTCTTTTTAGTGATACACTGGTATCTGTGCTTTCTGACTGTTACGGTAACTCCTTCCCTCCCATTGCAGGGGATTTAATAGACACTGAACATGAAAGGAAGATCCCAGAGGAAGTGGGAGTTGTGTTGTACTACAAAAGCATAATATCCAGTATATTAAAAACAGCAGCATTAAGTGTGTTATTAATCCAAACTCTGAGTTTAACAGGTCAGTTAACAGTGCTTCCTGGTGCTGTCATCTGAGCATCCTGGGAGTGGTGGAAATACGTAGTCAATAGCACGTGGAGTACAGGAGCTCTTGGCTGCAGGTTTGAGTGGTTAACATGTGCCAAACTCTTCTTCTAGGTTTGTGGCAGACTGGGGAGGGGAAGAAGCACTGAACAAGCAGCAAAATTTACAAAGACTAGTGGCACCTTCTAGAGAGTTGGAGAAGTTTCAGCTTCAAGTGTACAATCCTCAGGAAGCATATGAAGAGAGAATACAAATGTATAGTTCACCTGCAACGTGGAGCTCAGAAGGCTGTGATTAGTGGCACAGAGTCCAGTTGGAGGCCTCTATCTAGCAGTATTCCCCAGGGGCTGATGCTGGGTCCAGTCTTGTTCAACATCTTCATCAGTAGCCTTGGTGAGGGGATAGTGTCCAACTTCAGCAAGTGTGCTGATAATAGGAGGCTGAGAGGAATGGTTGACACCCTGAAGGCTGTCGTACCATTCTGTGAGACCTGGACAGGCTGGTGGAGAGTTGGGCAGAGAGGAACCAGATGAGGTTTAACAAAAGCAGGTGTAGAGTCTTGTGCCTGGGGAGGAATAACCGCATGCACCAGTACAGGTTGGGGGATGACCTGCTGGAGAGGAGCTCTGCAGAGAGGGACCTGGGGGTCCTGGTGGACAGCAGGTTGGCCATGAGCCAGCAGTGTGCCCTGGTGGCCAGGAAGGCCAGTGGCATCCTGGGGCGCATTAAAAAGAGCCTGGCCAGCAGGTCAAGGGAGGTGATCCTCTCCCTCTACTCTGCCCTGGTCAGGCCTCACCTGGAGTATTGTGTCCAGTTCTGGGCTTCCTGGTACAAAAAAAGACAGGGATCTTTGGAGAGAGTGCAGCGGAGGGCCAGAAAGATGATAAAGGGCCTGGAGCATCACTCCTGTGAGGAAACGCTGAGCAGCCTGAGTCTGTTCAGCTTTGAGAAAAGAAGACTGAGAGGGGATCTGATCAATGTCTATAAATATCTAAGGTGCGGGAGGCAAAGGCACAAGGTTGGACTCTTTTCAGTGGTGTGTGGCAATAGGGCAAGGGGAAACAGCCACAAACTGAAGCATAGGAAGTTCTGCACAAACGTGCATAAGAACTTCTTCACAGTGAGGGTGACGGAGCACTGGAGCAGGCTGCCCAGAGGCGTTCTGAAATCTTCTCTGGAAGTATTTTAGACCCGCCTGAACAGCTGTCTGTGCAACCTGGTCTAGGGAGCCTGCTTTGGCAGAGGGATTGGACTAGATGATCTCTAGAGGTCCCTTTCAGCCCCACAATCCAGTGGAAAAAAGAATGGCTAAGCTGGACATAAACCATAGTGGGGAGATACTTGACCTGGCCTTGTCCCTTATTACCTGCAAATCAAAAACTAAGATTGAGAAGAGCTTAGAACTGTCCGGATGTTTCTTTTTAAAAGCTTTCATCTGTGAGGTATGGGGTTTTTTTTTGTTTGTTTTGTTTGTTTTGTTTTGTCTACTTTCTTAATTTGTGTTGCAAACAAAGTTCTTGTGTTAGTTGAGGGGGTCATTAATGGTTTGGTATAGGTGTGATTTTCCTATAATTGCAATTCTTTGCTGCAGGCATATATAGATTATATTAAACCTAACGTTTTGTAGTACAGTGTCAGCTCTTACATGCTACTCATTGGTGCTATATTCATAAATACTGCTCCTAAATGGTACGAGAAGTGGGTAGACTGGTTCTGTTCATGTTTTAGTTTATCTCCAGTTATCGTCACCACTAAAGGTTGGGAACTTACAGCTCTTTCCTTCATATTTAGGGTAATTGTCAAATGTCATTTTTGAATGTGTACCAAATGTTTTCCGGAACCCCTGGGAGAGTATTGCTAGGCTATGGACTTTCTGTCTTGAAGGTAGTTAAATGAATAAATTCAGGCATCTCAGAGAGTGGGAACCACCTGGTCTGTGTTTAACCACCTTGCCCATGGTTAAACAATACCTTTCTCAAGTGCATTTGTTCTTCTAATACATTGTCCAAATCTTTCATCAGGAACTGAAGACTGACCAGTTCTTGCAATAGAAGGCGACCCCTTGACTTCAGTCATAAGTTCCTGTTTTCCTTTGCTCTTCCAATCTTGCAAAATGTAGCCAGTGCATTTACTTTTACTCTGACACTTCTGGTTTTGAGCTGCAGATCTTCACATTCAGCCTTTCCTTGTCTTGAAGATCATTTAATGTTGGCTCCTGAATAGGGAGTCTTCTGTCTCACCACCTTCACAGCCCACATCCCCTTCAGTTCACTAGAAAAAAAAATCTCGTCTTCTCCTAGTCATCTGTTTGACAGCTGCTCTGTAGCAACTTGTGAATATAAATCTTTTTTTACAGTGATGGGGGAGTATGCAAATCTTAATTCAGAAAAGAGTTAGCTCTGAGTACACAGGGAAAAACTCTGAGTGGCCTGTTGAATCTGACTCAATAAAATACTGGGCTTTCTTTCGTAGGAGAACTCTTGTTAAGCTCATTGGGCTGAAGGAGATAGTTGAGATTCTAGGGACTGGAAATGGAGATCTTTGGTGGCTGGAGTTGCTAAAGACATACTTTTGCAGTGAGATACATTTCTCAGAAAAATGGGAGAGGCATCTATAGAGAGAGAATTTCTTGTATCAGTGTCTGGTTTCATTCTACTGTTATTTGTTGTATGTTGCATGCTCTGTTGTTATTCGGTAAACCACATGCCCTGGAGAAGACTGTCTGGTCATTGTCCAGCTCTGGAGAGGTCTGCAGGTGCTGAGCCCACTCATTTCAACATAATTTTCTCGTGGCACAGTGATGTAAAGCCTGTATTTGGAGAACTGAGCACGTGTAGTGTTGAAAAATCCTTATGCTGAGAGGTGTACTGCAGTGTGGTCGGCGATTCTGGTGAAGCTTACCTATCCTCTTCTTTCTGCCTTTGTGGTCCTAGATCTGTTGTATAGATCAGCTCCTGATGGTACAGAAGAATAAAGGTGCCGCACAGCAGGCAGACTGCTGTTTTGTAGGGTTTGCTTCATGTAACAGAGAAACCCTGAAACAGTAACTGCTGGCACAGTTAAGCAGTTATTTCAATAGGACCTGACTTTAAGGGGCTTACAGATTGTCACATGTTGGCTGTACAGTGTGGGTTGGGATACTGAGGGCCAAGTTGTCTTACGCTGCTGCGGGGTCTCTTCCTCTGATATTAGGATATGCAGCAATGTTTTTCTGAATACCTGGCCTTATGGTCTCTGAAGAAGTCTCTATTTCATGTAACAGGGTTGTCCGCAGGTAAAAATTAATCTGCCTATCCTACTTTTTATAGGCAGTACCCACCATGTTATATCATAAATTGGCATAGAACTAGATTGAGACATTTGCGGAAACTTGTGAGAAGATTTTCTGGAGTGCCAGTCCACTTTTTTAGCATATCCTCAGCACCAGCTGGCAGCTCTTTTCATTCCCTAGCAACTGGCTTAATTTTGGTACTGACTTGATGAGAAGAGGAATTGATGTTTTTAATGAAACCCAAGATCTCCTTTATGTTTCTAGATCTCAACCTCTCTAGAGAGAGCAGAGGTGTTGTAGCACAGCTCATCCATGGATTAATGATTTGTTGTTTTCTTGACCTTTCTGTGATCTGCATATTCATAAAATCATAGAATTGTTTGAATTGGAAGGGACCATTAAAGATCATCCACTCCAACTCCTCTGCAATGAACAGGGACACCTACAGCTACATCAGGTTGCTCAGAGCCCCATCCAGCCTTACCTTCAGTGTCTCCAACAATGGGGCATCCACCTCCTCTCTGGGCAGTGTGTTCCAGTGCCTCATCATCCTTACTGTAATAAATTTCTTTGTTATATCCAACTCAATCTTCCCTCTTTAGGTTTGAAACCTGTTTCCCTTGCCTTACCACAGCAGACCCTGCTGAAGACTATGTCACCTTCATTTTATGTCCCCCTCTTTAGATATTGAAAGCCTGCTATCATGTCTCCCTGGAGCCTTCTCTTGTGCAGGCTGAACAGCCCCAGCTCTCTTAGCCTGTCCTCATAAGAGAGGTGTTCCATCCCTTGCATCATTTTTGTGGCCCTCCTCTGGACGCACTCCAACAGGTCCATGTCTCTCCTGTACTGAGGACTCCACCTCTGGATGCAGTGCTTCAGATGAGGTCTCACCAGCACAGAGCAGAGGGGCAGAATCACCTCTTGACGTTCTGATGATGCTTCTTTTGATGCAGCCCAGCATATGGTTGGCTTTTTGGGCTGCGAGGGCACATTGTGGGCTCATGTCCAGCTTGCCCCCCACCAGGTCCTTTTCAGCAGGGCTGTGCCCCATCTTTACATCCCGTAGCTTGTATTGATAGTGGGAATTGCTGAAAATCTTGTCATTGCCCCCTTCACCAAAGCAGAGTCTAACTGACATGTTCTGGAGAAGCTGTGTGTTTTTAAGAGAGAACAGAAAAGCATCTGGCAATGGACTGCCGTGACTCTTGGACGGACAACTACTTCAGTGGCTTTGGATTGCTGGGTTTGAATTAGAATCAGTGTATGAGAGAGTGACTAATTTTACAATTATTTCTCTGGGCATTTGCAGTCAAGAGCAGTAACATATGCTTGGAAAAGTGCATAGCAGGAACAGTGTCTACTACAATTAGGGTTTGCTTTTTTCAGAAGCAGTGAGGGTTGCTACCTCACTGGCTGTCTACCATTCACTGTTGTACCTGGTTCCTGCTGAAAGGTTTCCCAAATGAGGTAGAAATTGGTGCATCTTCTCTTGTCTAGAGCTGTTCCATTGCTTCCTGGAACTTGCAATTGGATAATCCTTTGGCAAACTTGTGAAGCTTGAGAGACTAAAATGTGAAACAAAAGTAAGACCTTTTGCCAGGAAATTGTTTGTTTTTGAATTTGGAGCAAGACTGTCTTTTCTTGAGAGCTGGTTAAGCACTATCTGAACTAAACACTGGCTGGAAGTCAGATGGTACTGATATCCACAGTTTTAGCTGTGATGTGGATTGTACTATTAACCTGCCTTCCAGAGTACAAAGCTTATTGATTGGTGAGCTTATCATTGTTGGGACTTGCATGGTTAGTGTAATCTTAATTGCATACAGTACCTCCTTTTGGTCTTTGTTACTTGCTCAGTGGATTGGAAACTGAAAGTTGCTGAAAAGCAGAGTGTCTAAGAGTTTAGACCAAACTGAGATCTTGCACAGAAGGGGTCGTCAGGGCTTCACGGCTGAGCTGGTTAGGTAAACTACTAGCATTTGCCCTAAGCAAGTTGTAGTAGCTTTGATTTAATAAAAAGATCAGGTTTTGGCTCTGTTGGATAGAAGAGTTTTAATCTTCTGTGTTCTTGCTCATCTCTTCAATCTATTTCTAGGTACAGAGCTGTAGCAGTCTGTGGCAGTACTAGTTACTTACGAAGTAGATGCAGTTATCAGGACACAGGAGCCTACTTAGGTTTCAGTTTTGTACGAGGAGAGAAGATCTGTTAGTGACGGAAGTCTAGCACTGGCAGAAGATTCATTAACATGCACCTGCTCTTTTGCAGATTCAGAATCTGAAAAATCATTAAGTGGATTTGAAACTACAACAGCCTACTCACTAGAAGACAGCATGGATTCAAAAGATACAATAACTTCAAGCGTGTCTGAAGAAAAGGTTTGTGGCAGTGGAGAGTCAATGTCTAATGGAATCAAAAAACACAGGTAGGATATTGCCTGTTCTTAAGGTATTATAGCATACATTAAAGGTGAGTGAAAGACTGCTAGGATCTCTGACAACATAATTTGTGGAAAACTTCTAAAACTTTGCTAGGGATGATTGAAAAGTCATTGTTCTAAGATTTTATGAAGAATGTCTTTCCAAGCTTAGTGTTTTTCTTTGTAGCTTGCTTTTTGATGATCTAATCTGAATAAGTAAAAATAAAATACAGTGTGCTATGTAAAAAATGAATAGATCTTATTGAGGTGTATGTGGATTTTAATTCCTTCATGTATCTTTAATGATCTATGCCTCTTATTGCCACTTTAATTTCCAGTCATTTGATCCTTCTGTTGGTATTAGGAATGAATGAAAAATATTTCTAGCCTGTCATCAGAAACTTAAATGTGAACAAAGGGAGTCTTATTCTAAAAGTCTCATCTATGTTTTATGTGCTTATTTTGTGTTGTCAAATGATCCATTTTTGTTTGTTTCCTTACCTGTAAAGGAGGACAATAGGTCTAGAGTTAATGAGCTGTAATAGACACCACAATTCTCAAGTTTCAGCGAAGGGCAATATAATGTTTGTGCTACAGATGAAGTCAAGCTTCAATATGTTTCAAAAAGATTAATTTGGAAGTGTTTTGAACCTGCCAAATGATGATGAGGACACCAGATCTCTGTAAAAAAGGGTATTAAAATTTAATTTTAGGGAAACAAAGACGTGCTTTTAACTACTTGGTATCGTAAGCAGTTAAACTGCACGACTGTGGAAGCATG
The DNA here is from genome assembly GCF_016699485.2 of Gallus gallus. Lineage (NCBI taxonomy): Eukaryota > Metazoa > Chordata > Aves > Galliformes > Phasianidae > Gallus > Gallus gallus. The sequence goes on along the minus strand of NC_052533.1, from coordinate 102,926,409 downwards.
TGGGAATGTCAGAGACTTGATGTCTCAAGGTTCAACCTCTGAATCTACGTCCCTCTTGTACTAGGCGAAAATTAAGGTGCATGAGGGCTTGGGTGGAGTAACAGGGTGGTTGGGAAAGATAACGTAAAGCAGCTGACTGAGCATACTGCTTTCTGCTGTTGTGTTGTTAGGGTGTTGTTTATGGCCTTGATTAGGTGCCTTTCCTAGTCAGAAGAGGAATTCTGGGGAGGGGAAGCACCAGGTGAACTTGGACGATTGTATTGCACTCACTGCCTTTGAAAGCATGAGGAGGAAAGAGGCAGTTCCCAATCAACATAAAAACGACGCATGTTGACATGCATTTTCTGAGGAGTTTTAGCAGCAACTGATAACTTGGTATGAAAGGAAGTAACTTGGCAAGATTTGATAGCTGTTTTTTTTTTTTTTCCAGAGCTCTGCTAATTTACATTTTCCCTCCAAGGGCCATCTTGCAGGATAGAAGTTGTGCGGTGTTTCTTGCCTTGTTTCTGAGGCTTGTGGTGACTGTGGTATTTGTCCTGATAAAAGATCTGCTCAGTGTGTCTGCCTGCAGTTCTGAATTCAGAACTGTCACCTAGCTGGAGTTCCTGGCTCCAATTTGTGCCTGTTTTGGTTTGGGAGTCAATTTGCAGTGCATTTGGTCAAATATGCATCATCTGTGATGCCTCCTTAGCTACTTTGTGCTATGCAAAGTGAAGAGAGCAGAATGTTTTGCCAGCACCTACTTCCAATTTTATACCTTTAACTCTTTATTTAACTTCCTTTTGTTAACTGCATGAAAGCAAGTTGCTTGGAGGCTTGATAAAAATCTTTTGCCTAAAGTCCTTGTACTTTCCAGTAGTTCATCAGATGAATAGAGGAGCTGCAGCTGCATTTGAGTTGCACGTACAAATACCCAACACTACTTACCTGTCCATATAAACGTAACTTTTTTCTTACCTTCATATAGAAAACTTGAGCTGTAGTCCACCTCTCTCTGTTTGAGTGGTATAGGTTTTGTGTAGGGAGTTGGAGGCTGCTTTTTCTTGATTGGCTGTTGTTTTGGAGATGTAGGAATAAATCTGTTGGATTCATAAAATTATAGAATGGCTTAAGTTGGAAGGGACCTCAAAGCCCACCCAGTCCCACTCCGTGCTGTGGGCAGGGCTGCCACCCAGCAGCTCAGCTGCCCAGGGCCCCATCCAACCTGGCCTTCAGTGCCTCCAGGGATGGGGCACCACAGCTTCTCTGGGCAGCTGTGCCAGCGCCTCACCACCCTCTGAGTAAAGAGTTTCTTCCTAACTTCTAATCTAAATTTCTCCTCTTTTAGTTTGAAGCCATTCCCCCTATCACTGTGAGGCCATGTAAAGGTCCCTCTCCTGCTTGTAAGCTCCCTTCAAGTACTGGAAGGAACTTCAAAGAAGTAATGGTGTTAGGATGTGCAGATGGATGAAGCCAGCACCTTTGGATGTATTACTAAGGATGCTGTTGGTGGCAGTTAAAACCTGGCTTTCATCAGACTATTTAGCTTTTAAGTTTTCTAGGCGAGTAATAGCCAAAGCAACTTAAAATGCCAAGGCCTAGCTCTGACACATAATTTGCTGTCCAGGTCAGGACTTATCAGAACAGCTTGCGTCCTACTGATTGGTCATAGAGTGTTTGCAGTAATACTGATGATATGGTTTGTAGTTTTAGGTCGATTTGGGAATGGAGTTTTGAAAACTTCATGGGAGAGAGTTTGAGTACGTTAAATAGTTCAGTACGTTCAATAGCTTGGAGTAATTAATAAAAAATGATCTCAAAGAAACTAATCTGAGCCAAGCATAAAAAACAACTACCCCCAAAAACAAAGCAGCCAAGCACCAAACACCCTCACACAGAAATGTTCTGTAGTATCCATCACTGTGTAACATCCTTTTGTCACTACTGTTTCCCTCTTTCTGCTGGGTTTCAACAGTCACCTTTCCCTTTGGGAAACCTTTCAGAACCTTTCATACATACATTCATACAAATGCATTCAGTGTTTGTGCTCTGCTCTTTGCGAGCAGTCAGGTTGTTCAGTCAGGTTTGCAGGAAGGCAAGCTGAACAGGCCTTGCTCACACCATATGTCTCCTTCCCAGCAAGATTCCTGTAGTAGTTAATCTGCTAAAGGTAATGCTTTGGACAAGTGTTTTTTTATCTGTTCTACTGCAAAGAAATTCCTGCAGCTGTTTTTGTCGCTTACAGCTAAAACTAACTTCCTGAGTTGTTTCTAAAACAGACAGCTGGAAGGAAATTTTTGCATTCACAAACCTTTCCCTTAATCACAGGGACTGGGTCAAGGTTAGTAGGCCTCAAGTCTTGGCTGCCTGTCATTTTTGCACGTGTCCTTACTTGCCCCCAGAAGCTGCCTTGGTGGATTAGAAGTGTTCTTTTGCTTCAGTACATGTGTGCTACAAGGAGGAAAGAGCTGAATATCACAAGCTTGCACAGTTACTCATAGAAAGAAATGTGGATGAGTGGCTTAAACTGAGCGCCAACTTGCAAGCAGTTAAACAAATTGAGTGGATGACGTGTTAACTTCAACAAAAATGAGAACTGTGTTAAGCATTAGTGGTACATGAGTGTTCTGTGTGCAGAAGGGCTTACTCAAAAACTATCTGCTCTACTACCCGCCTTCTTTGCCAGATGCACAGGGAAATTAAGTAAACAGTACAAATGAAAATAAGACTGAATGCTTGGTGGACACTGTCCTCTCCTGGACGTCTGTATCAAAGCATCCCCAGAAGTGTTTTATACTTACTGTTATTCAAGATTCTCTATTTCAATCCACGTATTGATATCTGTCATACAGGGAATGAATGGTACTATGTTTATTAAGTAAAACAAGTCCTCCTATCTACTTATGCTCTCTGCCACAGTCAGGCTGTTAACAAGTAAGAGGAAACATAGTTAGTACCTTAAGGAGTTCAGGCACAGACTTTTTTTGATAGAACTGAAGGATCAACTTTGGTAAAGGTGTTTTTGTAACAGGCAAGTATGGGTGGTAACACAGCATATAGGGCTACTGAAACAAACAGCCTGGCTTGGCAGAGTTGGCTAATCTTTGAAGTGAAATAGCTCATGCGGTTTGAGTGCGCTGTGGGTAATTCTTATCTATCGAGGATTTTCCTCAGTACCAGCTTCACAATCCAAACACTTGATTTTAGTGTTGCTGTGGCCAAAGGGATTTGACCTGTATTTCTGCCTTTCTCAAGGCAAATAGGTTAATAGTTGAGCTGGTCAGAGTAGCAGCATGAAAATCAAACAGAATCTCTGCTTGATTTCATGCAATGCTGATAGTTACAAGCTGTTTCGCACAGGCTCAATGTTGCTCTTGAGAAAATGTGTAAGACCTGTTCCTGAAGCTATTCTTTCTGTTAGGGTTTTTTCTTGGTGGTGGTTTTGTGTTTTTGGTTTGTTTTTTTTTATTTCTGTGGGTTGTTTCTTTCCTGTGTTGTTACTGTTGTGTTTTGGTTTTGTTTTGTTTTGTTTTCCTGGAGAGATTATTTTAACTATGGGCAATAAATGCTCTTTGTGGTCACTATGCAGTTGACTGCTAAAATCAATAAAATAAACAGTGGTGGTACTTCCATATATTTATGTCCCATATCTGTTCTCCCATAGTGAATGTATGTACAGCGTCCTTCATAAGGAGAGATTCTCTTCCATTGCTTTTATGCAAAATGAAGGGAATGTTTCCGAAATTGGTTTTTGGGGGAAAAAAAAAAAAAAACCAAAATCCTGATTTGTGTGCAGGTAAAGCAGTTCACTTCTTCAAAGTAGGACTGCTGTTTCTCCTGTGGTTATAATTTCACGTGCATTAATTTAAAATAAATAAAACTAAAATGAAATGAAGTTTAGGTGAAATGAGCTTATGAACGTTAAAATTGAAGTTAGGCTGGTATTTGTAATGAAAGCTTCCCAGCACTTTATTTACCTTGGTAATGGTTTTTGGGCTTTACAGTTCACTGGGTGATTTGGAAAACTCTTACTTTCCAAGGAAAGTGTTTGGGTTTATCCATCATTGTTAGTGATGGAAAGCTTATGCTACTCATTCTCTTTACTTCCTCATTTCTTTCCACAGAACAAGCTTGCCATCTCCAATGTTTTCCAGAAATGACTTCAGTATTTGGAGTATCTTAAGAAAATGCATTGGAATGGTAAGTAATCAGAAAGCTGTGTTAAATAATTTGATCGCAGAATCATAGAATGGTTTGGGTTGGAAAGCACCTTTAAGATCACCCAGCTCCATCCCCCTGCTATAGGCAGGGACACCTCCCTCTAGACCAGGTTGCTCACAGCCCCACCCAGCCTGGCCTCGAATGCTTCTAGGGAGGGGGTAAGTGTTACTATTGATAGAATCATAGAACTGCTCAGGTTAGAAAAGACTTTCAAGATCAAGTCCAACCTCAGCCTAACCATACTACCCTAACTCTAACAACCCAGCATGTTACTGATTCATTTGCCCAAATGAGAACTTGTTGGGGACAGGAATTTCTTGGTTGTTTGTTTGTTTGGTTTTTTTACTTGTGCTTTGTTTACATTTGTAACCAGGGAAGGTAAGACTTGCTCAGAGCAAAAGTGCTTGAGTAAAAGCATTTTCTCTTAAATTTAACCTTTGAAGTACTTTGCGGTAGCAGGGTTGGATTTTTTTGTTTGTTTGTTTGCTTTTAATTTTGTTTATTCAATTTTAAGGGTATTTTTTTACTTTGCTCTTCTCCCTGTCCCCTTCGTATTCCAGCCTCCTCTCCCTAGCAGTGTTCCTGGCCAGATGGTGGGCAGATCAGGGGTTGGCTGGCTGGCACATAATCTGCTTCCAGCTAAGGGTGAATTGGAAAGAGGTCGTCTTTTCATTAGATCCTCCAGTAGGCTGAAAGTACTTACTGATAAACCTACATCATCCTGTAATGGTAGCCTACCAAAAGGCACGTGTGTTTAGTTGCTGTTCTCTTCTTCATCTCCTGCTTTACTTAGGAACAGCACACAACGCCAAGCAATGAGATATGGAAACATTAGGGAGTGCTGTATCAGTAGACCCAGGTCTCCTGAATTGTTATGGAGCATTTGAGATTTGTCACAGTGGCTCTAGAAGAGAAATACTACATCCCTAAAACACAAAGAACTGATTGAAGGCTTCACTCGCATAATGTGTACAGGAAAAGAAGAATCCTGCTATTGTGATTAAGAACACTTGTTTATTCCATACATTGTCAGTGGCCATACTGTGCTTTTAATTTGCTACTGAAGGCAGTTTGAAAACTGGTACTTCTGTTAGAGAAACTCCTTTTTTTTTTAGTCATAATACAAAATTCCTGGGCTTATCCTGTGCTGCCACATCTCTCTGTCTTCTCCCCTCCCCCTAGTGTGCCCAGCCGCCTACAATAAAGATAATGTGTTTAAGGAATTAGGTGGCCTATATCTATTTTAAGAGTATATGTAACTTAGTCTTCAAAAGGCCCCTTAATACCGTATTGTTTAGTCTCACTTTCTTCACGTGTTTGTTAGTAGGAAGCTAGTCGTTAGATGTTTGGTTTTCTTTTTGTTTTAAGAGTAGCCTTACATGTCAACACAGAAGGGCTTACCCAGCTTATAAGGGCTGTGGAGGGCTTTTTTCTTTTCAGCATTAGCAGTGTCGGGTCAAGCACGTTGCATTAGCACTAAGAGCATCATTTAGTTTTGTAATAAGCCAATTAGGATTGGGTTACTGCTGGTCACTGTATGGTCAGCGTATCTAATCGCTTGGTTTTTAACACAAGTTTCATTTGTGCATCAGGAGTTGTCCAAGATCACAATGCCAGTTATATTCAACGAGCCATTGAGCTTCCTTCAGCGACTTACAGAGTACATGGAGCACACGTACCTCATCCACAAAGCCAGCTCTCTGTCTAGCACAACTGAGCGAATGCAGGTACTTTGGCTGCTGTAATTTGAATACTTCTTTTTATTTTCTTTTTGTATGGTTTGTCTTAGTATAAGAAGAACTGCTGTTATCAGCTGCATGTCAGATTCTCTTATTCACCAGTTTTGGTTGTGTAGGGAAGTGTTTTGCTTTTCCTAAGGCTTACTTTTTTGAGCCTTTTGTTTAAAAGCCTATTTATTTTCCTCCCTTGTAAGTAGAACCTTCCTATACTACTTGAGAAGAAACATTCTGTAATACTGTGACAGCTGTTATTGTTTGATAAAGACTAAAATCCAGGAGATGAGCTGTGTACTCATATTCTTTTGAACAGTGTGTTGCTGCATTTGCTGTGTCTGCTGTAGCCTCGCAGTGGGAACGTACAGGGAAGCCATTCAACCCATTGCTTGGAGAGACGTATGAATTGATCAGGTAAAAAACAGGATGCACTGAAGATCAGAAGGTGGTGTTTGATGTACGAATGAATGTTTGATTAGATCTGTGAGGTGGCTTGCAAACTGCTCCTTGGCTTGCAAGACGCTGACTGTTCTCATAGCTGCCAGAGGTGTGTGCATTGTGTTGGTGTTCAGCCGTGTGCCCCTCTGTAATGAGAAAGCACTGAAATTTTCATCTCAGGATAAGATTATAAAAATTGCTAGTAAAAGCAAGTTTTTGTTCCCTTTTTATATACAAAAAAATGACTTTTTACTGAAATCTTCTAAATGAAAAGACATATATTACATATAAGGGACATGTTAGAGTTGTCGTAGTAATTATATGAGTGTCCAATGTGCAAATAAGCAATACTAACCTATTATTCTGCAGCTGCATTTAGGGCACATTCTCCTCTCAAACAAATGACTATTTGGCCTGTGATTATGCAGAAGTTTAAGGAATAAGTTACTATGAAAAGTAAACAGATCGACTGATTAAATTTGGTTTGTATTGCTACATATTTGCATGATGTCCTCGGTTACTTAGAATGAGGATGTGATGTGTATGAGTCGATCATTTTGTATTACCTTAGAGCTTTAGCTAAGTTTTACACTGAGTACAGCAACTATCCCCGAGTCCAACTATCTATTTTACCTGGGGAAAAGAACTGCAGTTTCGTTGTACTTTGGGTGCATGCTTTCTCATCTTTATTTTGTATCTTCAGAACACTGATTTTTAGAAACTTTGTTTTTCAGAGACGATCTTGGGTTTAGACTTCTCTCAGAGCAAGTTAGCCATCATCCACCAATCAGTGCTTTCTATGCTGAAGGTTTAAATAATGATTTTGTGTTTCATGGATCAATTTATCCTAAACTCAAATTCTGGGGCAAGAGTGTGGAAGCAGAACCAAAAGGCACAATGACTTTGGAGCTTCTTGAGTAAGTTGATGAATAATAATTGCATAGGTACTGTGGTCACGTCTGTGATGATTAGTGGACATTAGAAGTCTCATGGCTCAGGAATGGGAATGCCTAACGCTCACATCTTAACGTCTGATGGCAGATTGCTTTGTGGGGTGGAGGGAATGAAATGATGAAAGCAACTGATGTCATATGGCTTACTAAACTGTGTAGTAATAGCAGTAATAGATGGTGCTTACATCTGTGTTCTGCAGGTGCCTGGACAACCAGTCCAAGACTAGCACACTTGAGTCCTGTTGGCTTTCCTAACATCATTCAGCATCCACAGGGACTGCACTGATGTTGCTGTTTTTAAGGAATTGATAAAATCAGTAGCAATAGGTTAATAAAATTCCTACTTTGCCTGGCTTATTGCCATGCCCATTTCAAGGCTTGATGTGGGTTGTAGAAAATGGCTTGTCACAGCAGTGACATTCAGTACAAAGTTACGCTTATGGGGATTTTCTTGCCTCCCTCCCCTAGACACAACGAAGCCTACACATGGACAAATCCTACTTGCTGCGTGCACAACATTATTGTGGGCAAACTTTGGATTGAGCAGTATGGAAACGTGGAAATAACTAACCACAAGTAAGTTAAGAATGTGGGAGATTTCACATGCTGTGTGTTGAAAAAAGGAAAGTTATCTGCAAGTGATGAGTGCCCTCTTGTTCTGTCTGTAGAACTGGTGAGAAATGTGTGCTGAGTTTCAAGCCCTGCGGCCTCTTTGGGAAGGAGTTGCATAAAGTTGAAGGCTACATACAGGACAAAAGGTAACAGTTCCATTCCTAATAGGAAACAAATTGCTGCCCTTTGTTTCTAGCAGCTGCTAAATAGGATGTCCAATGCCAAGGGCATGAACTTGAAAGAGAGCAGGTTGGGAGTTGTGTAATACCAATAGTGCAGTTTGAAGAATTGCTCTCAAAAAAGTTCTTCTTTCAACTAGTTCTGTCTGAAATGAAATGAATCTCTTTTAGCTCCGTTGTAAACACAGACTTTTTTTTGACAGCAAAAAGAAACTTTGTGCGCTGTACGGGAAGTGGACGGAGTGTTTGTACAGCGTTGACCCAGCTACTTTTGAAGCTTACAAGAAAAATGACAAGAAAAATGCAGAAGAGAAGAAAAGCAGTAAACAGGTATTGGTCCTTTAAGGGGCTGGTGCATCTTCAAAGGCACTGTAGGCCAACTCAATGTTTTGGTAGTACTTAAGAGCATTAAGGTTACTTTTCACTTATTCTCTCTTTCCGGGTGAGATATAAAAAGCAGACTGGATGGATATTAGCATTAAGGGATAAAATGCTTCTGCTCTCGAGGATTTGTATTCAAGCTTCCCAGATCTTGGAGTTACCTAACAACAGGGTTGTTCATTATCTGCCCCTTTAGCCCAAGTCGTATGGAGGGAATTGCATATTTGTTGGTTGGGCCATGGTTCTGATCATGTACAATCATTATTATATTTTAGTAGGAGGATTTGGACTTCTAGAGGTAGAATAGACTGGCTTCTCATCTTGATCCCATTTTTCAGCTTTTCCAAAGAATGTTTATATTTCTTTTACGACGTTGTTCTGACCATAGTGGGGTTTTTTTTTAAGTTGAGGATTTTTATTCTTTTTTTTTTTCCTCAGAGTTGCATTAATTTTCTTCTGGGAGAAAAATAAAACCATTCTTAATTGTTACAGATTTCTGGTAGCAGTATGCTTTTTATTTAAGGTGAATAGCAGTGTTGGCAATGTACAGTGTGATGAAGAATAACCATTCATAGCTGCTTAAAACAGGGACTGATCCCCTTTGGCGACTGAAGCCAGACTTTGTTGTTGGTTTTGGTGTTGCTCATCCTAATGTAAAAACAAGAGGGAGAACTCTTGAAAGCAGTTCTTCCTGTGCAGATTGAGATTGTTGCTGTGTCTGAGATTGCTCCTGTGCCTGTCAGCAGGAGAGAGCTAAAGCACAGGGGATTACTGCTTCTCCTTGAGTCTGACCCAGTGAGCTCTAGGGAGAATGGAGCAAAGAAAAACATACCCAGTGTCTTTGTTCAGTCGCTGCTTTGCATGTTCCAACAAAGCTTAAGATGACCTTTGCTTTTCACTTCAAAATGAAGCACTGTATTGCAACTTGAGCTTTATACATGTTCTTCTGACTCTAGTAAAGCACACCTTTTTTTTTAACTAATTTAACAGAACTATTTCTGTATTTAAAGAAAAAAAAAAAAGCTTGTTAATGCACGCCGTGAAGCTTAGTCTCTTTTGAATGTGTGCTCCCACTGCCCCCTTGTGTTCAAGGAGTTGGCACTGCTTATGATATTTGAATTTCTAGGTGACCCAATTCTCATGCATGTCTGGATGTGGTTTCTCCCTTCATGGTAATAAAGCAGTCACTCAGTCATGACAGTACATTGCCTTCCCAATTCCTTCTAGCTAGAATTTTCAGATTTTTTTTCTTCCAGTTGTTTTTCTGCTATTCTTTTTTGTTGTTACTAAAGTAGGCGTGCTTCTGTCTTTCTTTAGAGAATCTGTGGGGATGCAAGTCCTTTTTCAAAGGGACCCAGGATTCCCTCTCAAAGCCCTTTGATTTTTATAGGGTTAGAACTACTGGAAATATGATTTTTGTGTAGTAATATGGCACTGGCACAGCTGCCCAGTGGGTGCCCCATCCCTGGAGGCGTTCAAGGCCAGGTTGGATGGGGCCCTGGGCAGCTGAGCTGTTGGGTGGCAGCCCTGCCCATGGCAAAAGGTTGGAAATGGGTGGGCTTTTGTGGTCCCTTCCAACCCAAACCATTCCATGGTTCTGTGGTGCTAGATAAGTCTTCTTGTATGTAAAGGTGGTATTTTAACAGCATCGTGATAAGAGTAGTCCCTTGGGTTAGACCAAGGTAATTGTACTGTGAATGAACCAGTCTTTTTTAAATCAAGGTGAAGTATTTCATACAAATATTTCAGTGCAAACGTATGGAAGAAAATAACGTAAGGCAACAGCAGCTGCACTCATGCCTGCTTACGGAATGATTGAGTAGTGCCGAGTATAAAATATGCAACATTGTGGGCACATGAAAATCCTTTGAAGGACAGGACAGGTTGCAAGCACAGCTCAGGCATCGTCAACTAAAAGCCTTGTTTAGCTTCCAAACCTGGTGTGTGTGTAGCTCTGTAGTTTGCGACCTGTTTGTTATCAAAGCACTGTAACCAAGTGCTCCGCAGTGAAACAAGATCCTTAATGCTTCCTAACGTGCTTAGGCAAGTAACACATGAATCATCTCAGAGCACAGTTGAGTCTGGTCTGGGTACTGGATTCATTTTTGTACTACAACATCAGTATATGACACAACTGTCAGAGAGCAAAGCTTATTAGCATTAGGATTAAAGCTGTTGGCATGTAGCCAAAGTATTTAAAGCATTAGCAGCCTTTAAGTTCAGCTCTGTGCTCCAGTGATCTCTGAAACGTGCTGCTGCTGCTTTTAGCTGTGATAGTGACCTGAAGTTTTCTTGGGAGCGTATTATTCATTGTGTAGCAGGCTTTAGTTCAGTATTGTGGTGTAATCTCACATGGCTGAATTAATGTCATTACGTATAGAAGTGTTTGTGGTTAAATGGGACGTCCTTCTGGTAGAGAAACTCACATTTCTTAACATGTAAATATTCAGATCTTATCTACAAAGAAATTGATGTGAGAAACTGCTGGTAGCCTTGGCTTGGGAGGGAATACATACTCTATGTAAATGCTGTTATCCTTCTTGATGAGCATCTTTAAAAGTTTGTTGCTGGCATTATTAACTTGTGGTCAAGGAAATTTGACACACTCCCTTCTTCTGTGCTGTTTTCAGGTGAGCAACACTGAGGAACCCGATGAGATGCCACTGCCAGATTCTGAGAGTGTGTATGTTATTCCTGGAAGTATTTTACTATGGAAGATAACTCCAAGGCCTCCAAATTCAGCACAGGTCAGCTATGCTTCTGCTTACTGAAAAGTGCGTGTTATGTCCTGTTATTCTGCCTGGTCGACACAAAACAAATCCATTTGTGTTCTCTGCCTTAACGGGTCTGGGTTTAACTGTTCACTGCAACAGACTTCCCCATAGGCAGTTAGTTAGCCAGACTTCTCCACAGAATTGAATGCTTTGTGCAGCCAGTGGTGCGGGCAGCTTCCCCACTTCTCTGCACTCTGTTCCCCACGCAGAGGCACGCGGCTTTGCAAGAAAAGACCTCTTCTGAATGGCTTCCTTAGAGGGCAGACACTCTCTAGGAGATGCTTGCAAAGCCTGTACAGTATAGGCTGGTGTGTGAAGGGCCATGGAGCCAGTGGGCAGAGAATGAGATGTGTTCCTGTACAAAAATAGACTTGGAACAAGTAAAGGTGCCCTCTGTAGGTTAATCAAGGGGGAAATCTCTCTTCGGGGAGAGGGAAAATACCAGTCGGACTGGAAAAAGAAGATAAGAGAGAAATAGTGCACTGAGTAATTGGATGCTGTCCTGGTTAAACAGAAACACCAAGGATCAGCTACATTCTTCCTGACAGCGCAGTTTTGCTGGTATCTTGAGTATTGTTATCTCCAGTGCCTAAATAATAAAAAAGCACTTGGATGTTTGTTTTTAGACAGCTGCTTTGTTGTATATTAATACTAGCAGCCCGAGGCTTTGTAAGAAAGTCACCTTTTCTCTTTGTATTTCAGATGTACAATTTCACTAGCTTTGCTATGGCTTTGAATGAATTGGACAAAGAAATGGAAAGTGTCATTCCCAAAACTGACTGCCGGCTACGACCAGATATCAGAGCCATGGAAAATGGAGAAATAGGTAATCTTATTTCTTGTTAAAACTGAAGGACTGGGGGAAACAGTGAAGTTAATTCAACCTTTGAGTTGTTAGATGAACTGTTAGAATAAGTAGCTACTCATAAAGATACAAGACGGTACTTAATCCTTGTACTGCTTCCAGTGCTTGTACGTCACCCACCTCTACTTCATGTACTTCACAGCTGCTTTTAACAGTGCTGTATTTTAGAGTGGTGACCAAAGCTGTGTTGGTAACACACCCTTGTTTTAGCTGCTGCTGAACAAGGAGGTATTACACGCTGTTAACACGCTCAACTATAAAACTTTGACAAGGAGGGTGTTTTTCCAAAGCAGCTGTTGCTTGCAGGCTAGCTGGACATAGATGATACTGGTGGGTGGTGATGAGTGATTGCCTTTGCATTGCTTTTTCTTTCCTTTCACTTGATTAACCGTCTTTAATTCCAACCCATGAGTTTTTCATGCTTTTGCTCTTTTAATTCTGTCTTCCATCCTGGACTGAGGTGAATGAGTGGCTTAGCTTCTAGCCAGGAATGCACCACATCACCTGCCTGCTTATGTCCTTCCATACAAGCTGGAATCTTAAACCTTATGCTGCTCTGTGTTCTATTTAGCTTTAGAACCTTTGCTATGCTCTGTGGTCCAGCCCTATAGCTGGAGACTAAGAGGAGAGTCTTGGAGCATCTAATTTGTGAACTTGTCAGCTTCTGTTTTCATCAACCAAAGCAAAAAGAATATTTTGAAGTGACAATTCTGAGTAATGCAGTCAAGGCTACTTAAGTTGGGACGTCAGTGACAAATGTGTATGATGCAGATACATTCCTCACTGGGAATTTGAACACTTCTGTTGTCTTAGGATAGTGAATTAGAAATGCATTGTGAGATTTCTGTGCTTTTTAGAAACTTCAGAGAGATTACTGTAGGTGCCATGGAATCTAAGTGTCTTTTAGTCTTCTGACATGCGACCTGGTGTTAAATGCTTGATTGTGGTTTGGAACAACCTCCCCCAGCCCCTTTTTTGCCTCTTTCTCTTTGATATTTTACTTTTAAAGCAAGGTGGCTACATTTATAGACTAAAAGTGGGGGGGCATTTTGCTTCTTCTGCCTTACTGAGTGATTGGGGTAAGTCATGAAACCTCTGAATCAGTTTCACCTACATAATAGCACAATCACTGTGACTACTTCTGATAAATAGTCTGAGATTTGGTATGAAAAACAGTGACGCAGGTGTACTACGGCACAGTTGTACTTTAGAGGGTTGTTTTCCTCAGAAGTGGCTAACTGCTGCTTGGAGGCTTATTAAAAAGTAAAAACAAGAGCAGATCAGTGAATTCCCACAACCACTCTCTTGACTGGAGGATTCCTGTGTAGCCGCTGGGATGGACGTTGTTGGTTCACAGCATCCCCAGTAACTTGCATGTCTAAATTCGAAGTGCAGTAACTATGCCTTTAGCAACAGGTCATATTCCTTCACTGTACTAGCAGCATGAAGTTGATCTAGCAGATAGACCTGCAACAGGCAGTGCTAGAAGCCGGTAGGGTAACCAGGAACAGCTGATAGTCTTCCAGATGTTATCTCAGTTATTTCTTTCTGAGCTGTACGTGAAATACTTTTTGAGGATTCAAATATGAAAGAGATTACCCTTCACATAATCTGTTTTTCAGTCTTCCTCAAGATGTCCTGAAGGGAAAATAAAACTGTCCTTTATGCCAAATGGAAGCTTGCTTTGGACCATGACCCATGTTTGCCTTCTGCTCCAACAAGAAAAAAATAAAAATAGGGGATTGATTCTTCATGGTTTGGAAATGAATATTCCAACCCCCCTATTCCTCTGCTCCCAGGCCGAAACAGATACACTTCTGTGTTACGTAGAATGCTTTTTAAAGGGATAACTTATTAATGTGCTGGGTCAGATGGATTAATGACCATGTATTTTTTACCTGTGTATTTTTGTTCCTTCAAGATCTGGCTAGTGAGGAGAAGAAGAGGCTAGAAGAAAAGCAAAGGACCGCCCGCAAAAATCGTTCAAAGTCAGAGGAGGACTGGAAGACGAGGTCAGTGTGCCTGCATGTGGATGGGTGTATTGGTATGAAAGTGTTGAACATTCAGGTTAACTGCCAGCTCACGCTGGTGGTGTGCGGCGTCAGTGTGAAGCCGACATCTCAGCATTGGTGGTGCTGCTGTGATGTATACAGACTGTGGGTCTGTGCAGGCTGCAGCACCCAGGATCAGATGTGGTCTTGGTTCCTTCCCCCTCAGTGCTTGTGCACCCATGTTCATATGCGAAGTGTTAAAGCGTGTTGCCTTTTCTGAGTGTGAAAAAGATGCTGCTGCTGATGGCTGTTTGTAGGGACAGTTGTTGCTGGTGATTGATGTGTAATGCCTCAAATATGTATGCTTGGCCAAAGCGAGGAATAAACAACTCCTCCAGTGAACTTGATGGCATATCGCCCACAACTTCTCAGATCGGTTGCTGGGTGCTGGCAACAATGTACTCCTGCAGCATACAGGTTTTTTGGTTATTCCTCTTAAAGATGGTGAAATGGCTTCATCAGCTCACTCTCCGTGTCATTTCTTCCTTTCCAAGACTAACTATAAAAGTTAGAGGAGTTAAGGGAAGAGTTAGCTTACAAGGCAGCTGCCAGTTGTTTTTCTTAAAAGGGAAGTCAACTGGGAGCTGTCAGGCACAGCTGGTTTCAATAGAAGTCTTAAAACCGTGATCAAATGCATCTCGTTTGACCAGGCAAAGCCTATTCAAATTAATAACAAGAGATTCAAATTTATAACAAGGTGGCCTCTTCACAGGAGGAAAAAAAGGTAGGGCTAAACTCCCTACAAGTAAACAAACTTCATCTCTTCCCTACTAATTAACTGCTTATGCACCCAAGCACCACGGATGAAATGCCTTCAAAATGTCTGTTTGTAACTATGAATCACTTATCTTTTTTTTTTCGCAAATGAAGTCACCCATCATCCCAGAGTCCCAGGTTTGGTCATGTCTGACTGTTTTTCCTATGCCTGCTTTCCTGCAGTGTTTGGGTTTGTTTGTCCCGAAACTGGTGCAAAATAACATTTTTTGTAATGCTTCTGAGTAGATGTGTTACGTGCAGAACAGCCTCACGCCTCTCTCTTCTTTCCCTGAATTCAGAGGCTCTGTATGCTTTGGTTCTGGCTCTCACCAAGTGGTAGGGATAACTAACACTGTTCCTCCAGCTGTGTGAAGTACCTACCCTAAGGTACAGCTCGAAGCACCTCAGTTTGGTATAAGAACTAAGGGAATTTCCAGAGCACAGTGCAGGGCAATGGTGCTCAGGGTCTGTAGTCAGTGCAAAACTATTCACGAGGTTGTCCAGTTGCTGTAGAGCCAGCACTGTGCAAGTTGTCAGTGCATGGACTTCAGACTCACTCACCACTTTCCTGGTATCGCTTAAGAACTCCTTATTTTCCTCTGTGTCTCCAAAGCTTTGGCAGAACCTTCCTTGAGTCTGATCTTTTAAGTAGGAATGCCAAGTGTGACTGCTTTCAAAAGATGGATATAAATTATGTAGGAAAAGCTCCTTTTCATTTGAATGTAAAGAGTTCAGTGTGGGGAAAAAAGCCATTTTGTTGGAAGGCAACTCTCCTGCTGCTCCCAGGAGATCAGCCTGCAGGTCTTAACCTGCAGTGTGATGTAAAGTGATGTAAACAGCTGCAGTTTCCCACTGGAGGACACTGTCCTGACCAGCACTGGAATGGAAGGCAGAGCAGTGAGGTCCTGGGCGTACAGCTCCCTAAGCTGCAGGGTGAGGTCATTCCTTGTAGCCCTGACCCTCAGCAAACATCAGGCTTGTGCTCTGGAATAAGCTGCTGTTCCCTGTGAGCTGGGAAGCATGCTGGGCCTGCACACACACCAGTTACTTCAGAGCAGCTGACATGTCCCAAGCAAAGGTTATATGGTAGTAAACCACGTGTGGCACAGGGGGTGAGGGACTTCCACTGACTTCTGTTAGTTTAATCAGGGCAGAAGTGCCATTCAGGAGTTCAACTGTTCAGTTTACCACTGTGATGGCACTACACAAGGCATTACGTCCAGTGTGCATCTCAGATCTTTTGGATCTAACCAGAGCCTCCTACTGGCCTCCCTGCTCTGTAGTATGGCATTATAATGCTGGTTGCCTTTGTACTTCTGCTGTTTAAAGTCAGTTGGTTGTAATCACAGGATCATTAAGGTGGGAAAAGACTGCTAAGATGACCTAGTCCAATCATCAGCCCGTCCACACTGTGCCTGCTAACCTGTGTCCCAAGTGCCACATCCATACTGTTCTTGAGCACCTCCAGGGGCAGTGACTGCACCACCTCCATGGGCAGCCTTGGCCACTGCAGTACTGCTCCTTCTGAGAAGAAATTTTTCCTAATATCCAACCTGAATCTCCCTCAGAGTAACTTGAGGTCAATCCCTCTTGTCCCATTGCTGTTACCTGGGAGAAGAGGCCAACCCCCCATCTCACCACGCTCTCCTTTCAGGCAGTTGTAGAGAGCATTAAGGTTTCCCCTGAGCCTCTTCTTCTGCAGTCTGAACCATCCCACTTCACTTAAGACTTGTGCTCCAGACCCTTCATAGCCTCATTGCCCTTCTTTGATCCTAATGTATTTTCATTTCTGCTCTGAAAAGCAGAAAACCTAGAAAGGAAGAGCGAGTTAAAGCATGTGCATGCATGATTTACATCAGTCAGTGTGTTTGCTGCAGTGAGGCATACAAAGCAAAAACTGGCCTTCATGGCCACTGATGAGCTGAAAGGAAGCACTGGAGCATATATTAAGCACAGGAGCTGCTCGTAAGCTGCCTGTGCTGCCAACACAGCATGGCAAAACACGGCAAAAGCTTAAACTACTGCTTGTCCTCTGGGGTCTGCCGTTGTGAGGCAAAAGATTGAGCCAGACCCAAACAGCAAGCTGTGCTCTGTTATGCTGTATGATGTAACTGCCAGAAACAGGCATGGGTGAGGAGGAAGGAGGACAACTCTCTGTGCTCTGGTGCTTTGACAGGCTGTCCTCCCCACTTGGGGTACTGCCAGCAGTCCAACCTTGTGAGGTGACACCCTACTTTGTTGACAGCCCTTCATCTCCTCAAGCTGTGCTGTGTGTGTGTATGTGCACGGCTTTCCTATGAGGAAGAAGAGAGGAGGGGAAGAAACCAGAGTGTGCAAGATTTCAGTGTGTCAGTCAGCAGCCAGCATAGAAGCTGGCATGATGTAACTTAGTGCAGTTGGATCAGCTCTCTGGGCATTCACATTGGCCCCTCACTGCTAACAGTGGGATGCAACACCATCATGCTGTAGTAAGCCCTGACTTCTCCTGCAGCCTGGTGGTGATGTTGCACCTACACCGAGGGTAGTGAACACACTTGTTCTGAGTTGGCACGTTGCAAAACAAGGCTTTGAGACACTGGGGGAAATGTAGATACTGGGGAAATGGCGTTTTTCTGTTCTCAGGACTGCAGTGCTTGTGGTGTTCACGTCTTGAAGACACTGTTATTATTTATGCATGCCAGAATGATGGTTCACAACTGCTTTGAGGTGTAACCGTAGCTGTCCTTTGTATGTGAGAGTCTTGACTGCTCCAAATGGACAAAATGGTGGTGTCAGTAATGTCACCTGGGAGCCACTGAAGTGCTATTGGAATGAGGAAATATGGCTGCTTCAAACAACTTTAAATATACTTCTTAAGATTTTTAAACCAAGAGGGCTCCTGCATTCATGGTAATTACTTTGGACAACAGCTGAAGATGCAGCAAAGCAGTTCTGAACTACAGCAATGTATGGATAGCTTTGGTAACATGCTGCGTGTTTCCTTACAGATGGTTCCACCAAGGCCCCAATCCCCACACCGGCACACAGGACTGGCTCTATTCTGGCAACTACTGGGACAGAAACTACTTTAATTTGCCTGATATTTATTAAAACGCAATAAGAAGCCTGTGGCTGATACAAATAAGTCTTAATCTGTTTTAATGTTTTCCCTCATTTTACTTACCTCCTGAAAGAACTAACGTTATCCAACAGAATATTACGCATCTCCGCAGTAAATCTGGCGGTGCGTGGCTGCGGTCCCTTAGGTAGGGGATTAACTTTTCTGGCTGGCAGTGGGTCCCACGTGGACAAAGTCAGCGAGTCACCACGATGTACAGCTGCCTGGTTTGCTGAATACACCTATATTAGGTTGTGGTGTATGAGGAATGGAACGCCTTGGCTGTTCTGTGAATACCTTCTTTCATAGATAACATTGGCACAAGCAAAACTGGTTTTATTTATTACGACATGGGAATGCCTAGAAGCACACAAAGTCATGGCAATATTCTGTTCTTAAAGCAGAGGAGGGTGTGTCACTTTTGTACAGAGGCAGTTTTTCATGAAGCGACTTTTCTTTCACTGAAGTAACTCCCTTCAACCCTGACCTCGGGTCAGAGATCCCAGAAGCGCGCCCATCTCTGGAGCCTTCACGCAGTTGTTGAAGCTGGTAACGTTACTCAGAGCTATTTATTCCCTATTTTGTGCAGTGTGTTTTGAATTTCGCTCTCCTGTTTTTGCTACCAGCCTTATGGTTTAAGGAATTAAGAGCCATTTAAACACCTGTGGATTGGATTTCAACTGCACACTAATAACAGGTTTGAAAAGAATCTGTTCAATGCACTATAAGTTCTGATGCCCAGCACTACTGCAAACAGGCAAGAAGTGGATCAGTCCGGGACCTGGTGGGACTGTCTGCACACTGCAGGCTGCCTGGGAGGAAGCCTTGTGCATCTCAGAGGTAGGAAGGCACTTCAGCGAGGCCTCCTGTGCACAGCTGCTTTACCCCTTTTCAGTGGGGTGCATTCAATCTTAGAGTGTAAGTTTATACTCAACTGTGTACAGAGCTTCTAGAGGGCGAGCTGTTCCTTGTACAATATTTTAACTGCTGTCTGGAGGTTAGTGTTAATTGAATAATTTAATTGCTACTAAATAAAGGCTTCAAAACTTCTTGCATCTAGTCTAAAGTGAATGGTGTTTGACAGCGGTGACCCTTTCTGAGCAGGTCTCCCAAAGCTGCTGCAGTCACACTGGATCGTGTGCTTCAGTGACCTCTTTTCCTCTCAGTAGGAGCAATCTGCCCCTGGGAGCTGGGGCACAGCATTCATCTTGAGTGTGCAGTGAGACCACAGCTCAAGCCTTGAATGTGGACTAGTGGAAGTGCTACACAGGCAGGAAGATGCTTTCTGTTTTTATTCTGTGTGCAGCTACAATTACCCACGTATGGCAGTGGTACTGGAGACATCTGCACAGATGAGGAGAAGTGCTTTTTTTTTTTGGCTGTGCTTTGCCTGGTTCTTACGGTGAGGGCAGAAATTGGATACCTCATTGCTTCTGCACTCAGGTCTTCACTGCGGACAGCATTTCTTCAGGTCTTACCCTCGAAGTTGCCCAGCAGTTGAGTGATTCCAAGAGCTGTTGTGTCAGTTCTTCATCATGTCATCCAGAATAGAACATTCCACTCTAGGAAACACAAAGCATTTAGTTCCTGCCTTCCCCAGAAGATTTAAGAAGCAAACCTCTACTCACCATCGGGTTTTCTTTTATTTGGAGGGGTTTTTGTTTCCTAAGAATGGATTTTTCTTTTTTCTACTCATTAATACTCTGGGACTGCTGCCTGATGTAATGACAGTCTGTGCTGCTCTACTGTAACTTTCTGCAAGGGCATTTATACCTGGGTGCTCAGCCCTGGCTTGTCAGCATTTTTTTGCAGCCATACCTCATCCAGAGGGATGGCGTAGCAGCAGTTTCCTCTTCAGAACCATAGCTTTTTTCTCAACCAGGCCTGAGGCTACAGTGAGCCTCCTTGCACCTGCATCTTGCTGTGCAAAGACACTGCTGGGAATAGATTTACAGTCCTGTATGTCATTAACAGGAGAGCCCACAAAAAGGAAAGGTGGAACATTTTCCCTCTTGCTTTCTTTTTGCATTGCATAAATTGAAGCAGGTGTTTATGGCAAATTTTTGACCTCATCTCAATTAAGTTAGATGAGAGAGGGTCCACACATGAGAAAATGGTGGTAGTTGTCCTGCTCCATTTGATGCCACAGCTACAATAAAAAGGCAAGAAGGCTAAGAGTAGAAACTGAATTCCAGTCATACTGCAAGTCCTTGTTTCTAAACCAAACATAGCTACCCGTGGTAGAAGCAAGCACGTTAGAGAAGTGATGGAGGATAGCAAAGTAGTTTTGTACATGGCTGCCATAGCGGCAGCCTAGAAAAGCAAAGTTACTCATGGTCAAGAGATTGTGCTGAGCAAGCATTTGAGGACTCACCCATTTGATTTGCATTTCTGAAATCGGGTCTGTCAAACTCCCCCAGAAGCATTTCTTGTTAATAAGCCAATATTTTTCATTTACAGTCTGCCTAAGCTCAGTTTTCCCCTACGCTGTTCTTTGCTGATACCTCACAACTGTGCTGGGACATGGCTTGGACAGATTCCACAGGACCAGGAGACCTGGCACTGAGGGCTCCACCATGGAGCATTTCGCCAACTGGGCAAGGGCTGAGCTGGTCACATCAGCACAGAGAAGAGCTGCTGGTGAGGGCCCCACCAGGAAACACGAGCACCAGGTTTCTTCATGGCTACAAACCAATGGGCCCCCTTGGCTCAGCTGCGGAAAGTCACCAGGCTCACCGAGACAGCATCATTTTTTTTTTAAGTGGTAAACCTCATGTTAGTGCTGTAACAGGATATAATTCAAGAAGATAATCAAAACCCGTTACATCTTTAGCAACAGTGCAGATATATTACATCTCAGGATGCCAACACCCATTTCAGAAATATGCCTTGTTTTGAACAAAACTATTAGAAACCAAGGGCCCCCTTCCCATCCTCTTATCTGTATTTACCCACAAGAATGCAGGATCTTGCCCAGAGCTAGTCCCATTTCTTGACAGATTGCAGAGAGCTCTAACACACGTGCACTGGGGCCAAGCAGATGGCATTGATACAGCAGTTCCTTAGAAGCCATCTCCACCTTGTGTTGCACTGGTGAAGGTGCTTTTCCATTTAATGAAGCTGAAGGGCTGGGAAGATGACAAGGACCCAGACTTTCTTACCTGAAGCAACAAGCTTGCTCAGCTGATTCCATCGGTGCTATGGCTTCCATTTGCTCAGGCTGGAACACTGCATCATTAGCAGCCAGACATGAGATCTGGCCTGCATTTAATGACAGCTTCACAGAAGAAAAAGCTTGTCCACTAAAGGAAATGATTATTTTATCTGGAAACTGCTGTATGGAGGTAGGAACCTCTGCATTCATTATCAGTTTATCAGTGGTTGTGATGGCCTCAGCTGTGCTACAGGAAGGCACAGCCTGCAACTCTTCTTTAGTAGGAGATGGTGGTGGTGGAAGAGATGAGAGTCCTTCCTGCAAGAGGACCGAGGAAACCTGATTTATATCAGTTGTTAAGACAAGGATCTGGTTGTCTGAGGGTCCTACTTCTCCACTCATGGAGGACCAAGGCTGCACTTCTAGATGTGATCTAGAAGCCTCAGCTGCTGAGGCAGCAGAAATATCTTCCTGAAGAGTCTGCGCAGTGGTTGCCACATCCCTCACAAGACAAACAGAACCATTGCTATCTTCCACACAGGCAGGGAGCTGTGCAGGGTCAGAAGGCACATACTCAAGTTCAGATCCCTCAGGGGATAAAGCTTCATCAGGTCCAGGGGGGTGTTTGCTTTCTGGAATGGAACTGGTTGGTGATGGGCACAGAGAAATTCTGGAGCTACGTGAAGCGAGGTCTTCAGGAATACGGTCTTCCCCTCTGTCAGTACATGATTCCTTTCTCTGGGACTCTGTAAAAAGCAAAGCCTCATTATAGTTTATGTCTTCTCTTCCAGTTCCCCATTCCAAGTTTCTGCAAAGTAAAAAATAAAATACAAGGCAGAAGACAAACATAATGGCAATACATTAGCAAATGTTATCATTTAAATAGAGATTGATTTCAGTCTAGTCAATCAGATGTTCTACAGCATGTTTATGAGGCTTCCCAAGAGGAAGTTTGTTGCTTCTTATTAGGAAGGGGAAAGAAAACTGAGAAAGCACTGGTACCGCTCCAAAACCATGGGCTCCTTAACTGTATTCCTGATCCTGCAGTGGTGGCTCTGTTCTCACCCACTGTGCAGAGCTTATGTGCCTCTTTCACTGGCCCCGGTACAGTTGAGATGTAACCCACGGTAAGTGAAAACTACTTGTACCCACTCATGCTGGAACATCATCTGAAAATATCCTAGAAGAATAGAGAATTATCTTACCCTGCTTGAAATCAAATTTTTCAACCACTTCTGTTAAAATCAAATTTGGATTCTCTGAAAACAGAAGCACAAATTAAGCTGGAGTTAGATAAGCACTCAAAGAGCTCACGCTATTCAGATAAGTATTGGCACCAACAAACCTTTTTGGAAGTCAATGAACTCTTGGAAATAGGAAGCTAAAAACCCAGCAATGTCTTCTGGTTTCTGTTTTATGACAGCTCTGCTCACACCCTCAAGCAAAGTCTTGAGGCAGTTCAGGACATTGTCTGGAGGCTCCATTGTCGCACACTGAGGCCGGCTCACAGCTTCTCATCTGCAGCAAGAGAATTCCTGAGCTGAGCACCTGCCCATCCCTGTGGGATTCCAGCAGCACCATGGCAGCAGCCCAGGCCACCACAAACCCTTTTCCAATACTTCCCAATGCCGCTTGCCCTTAAAGAGCCCAATCATTGACTCCCTGCACTCTGTCTTTCTATGTAGCAGGAAGTCTGAACCGTCAGTGAGCTAGGAAACCATCACGGTAATTCAAAAAATATCCCTTTTCCAAAACAGACCAAAAAAAAAAAAAACCAACCCAAAACAAACCAACACCACCAAAACAACCTTTTCTTCCCCCCATGACATGACAAAAGACAATTACCTTAAAGCAAGGGTTTTCAGGGCACACCTGCCATCCCCACACCACCCTGGTACCTGCTCCCACCGCAGCCTCCCCTGTCCAGGGCTGAGCAGAGCGTGATGTCACAGTTCCCATGCATCATACCCATTGACATCCTTCTTCTGAAAGCTGTCAGAACTCCGGGTCTGTGAAACTGCACAATAAAAGCTTTGAAGATGTTTAGATACAGATAGTAACAAAACAGGGAAAAGTATAATCAGAGGTCACCAAGCAGAAGCATAATCCAGCCTAAATATTTATAAAAGCTTCAGCCACTAACAAACACATCCGTTTGAATTGTAAGAGCACAGCATAGGAACATACAGGGAAAAAAACTGACTGTGAACTAATTCACTGTACTGGAACTTGAATGCCATTTTTGGAAACCATCTTAAGCACAGTACCAGCTGCTCTACTAAAACACATTGGCCTTTGGCCCAACGCTGGGGAGCCTATCAGCCTGAGAGCTGTCGGCCTAACTGGAGATAGTCACCTCATCCCACCTGCCTTTGACCCAGATGCAGAAGTGACAGCTTCTCCACAATGTTAAAACCTTACATGAGATAGAGAGCAGTTAATAGACAGAAGTTCAGTGACATAAGGTCCCAAACAAGCTTCATCCTTCTGAGAAAAAAAAATAAAAATCAGTTTGTTCATTAACTCTTCACTAAATACAATTTACAGAAGATGAATCACACTGGTTAGAAGGAAAGTTATTTTTTCCCCCCAGTACATTAAACACATTGATGTGAATGAAACAGGGGTAGGTGTTACGCAGATGTTTTTTGCTCAACCAAGTCTGACAATCTCCCTTTCCTCCTCTACACCACTGGAGCGCTGTCTTGAAAGAAGTCACATCAAGAGATGGACAACGTTTTGGAAAAAGCAGCAATCAAGAAGTTTGGGGTAATAAGAAAACTGAATGTGAACAGAACTGTCTGTGGCTAAAACACTGGTTAACACACAGAAACTAAGTAGGTCGCAAAAACCGTGGGTGATAAGGCAAGGATTCTGAGCAGGAGCATGAAGGCAACATGCAACTTCAGTGCCACCTACTCTGGTGACCTGTGCTGGGTCCCATTTGGGGCACCCAAACTTGTTAAAAAAAATAAAAATGCAGTGAAATAGGAGCCGTTCGGTATATAACTCCAGAGAGCCTGAAGTGGAACTCATATCCTTGTATAATCCCATCTTATCTCAAAAGACTTGCAGAAGGCTGGTTTTTGAAGCCTCTTCTACTCACCTCAAAACATCAGAATGAAAGACAGTGTTGTATAAGCATCTACAAAAACTCTCATTAGCAGAGTTTTGTTTGACAGCTCTGTCAGGATGACAAAGTAGAGGCAGTGTATCTACTGCTTATTCCCAAAGCTCAGCGTAGTCCACCACTTACGTTACCGACTGCCTTTACAACCTCTGCTGATCCAATGACAAGCGTGCTGTTCAGATACCACTGACTGCCCAATCCCCTTAAAAGACAGCTAAAAATATAATTTCTTAATATTAGCTTTAATCTTATGTTTTTGTGACCGCGAAATTCATCATGCAGCGATTGCTACCACTGTTAATACGAGTATTTGGTAATGGCTGGATCACACACGACACCGTGCTTTCACTCCACTGAAAAGTTCTAACATCACCCTTGTAAAACCCCATACAGCTCTACACCACTGTAATACTTGCTCCTGTTCAACTTTCAGATAGCTACAATACAGTTTTGAAGCAAGAACGCGATCAGTGATTGGGAAAACAACCAGACTGCCGTAAACTGAAAAGCAATTCAGTACCACATTTGGGGAATTTTATTTCAGAATAAAGCATAGCTAGAATAGGAAACAATCAGAGACAGGAGGAATTAAAGGGCTCGCTTTAGAGCAAATTAGAAGCGTTTTTCCAAAGTGTAGGGATACAACAAACACGCTTGTGTCGGGCTTTTCTTAGAAGCATGGTAAACCTCGTTCGTTCTATGGTTGACCTCAACATGACACGTGTAACTCACTTCCTAAACCAGGAGACCGAAATCATACTGGAAGAGCAGAAGCTGAGGTAATTACTGACTAGAAAGCTTTCTTACAGAGTCACTTGACATCCCAGAAGTTTTTCCAGTGCTCGACACCACCCTGTTGAGGAGGCCACCAATTGGAAAGACAGATTCAAGGAGCCAGGGAACAAAACGCATGTCCACGTTTCTTTTAATTTTACTCAGAAATATAAAAGTGCAAGTTCTGTAAATTAACAACATTTACAGTACGTCACAATAAATATGCCACCTTGTGACATCTATAAATTCTAGTTATTTATTTGAAATGAGTCATATTGAGATAAAAACTGCATCGACATCAACAAAAAAATACCTGACTCAGTAAAGATATTCTTAACATGTTAACTAGCAAGATGCATATTCTATTATTGCTATTAGACCATGCCTCCGAGTTCCAAAGTATAAAAACCTATCAGTTTGCACAAAATACAGTTGAAATTTTTCTCATCACAGGCACAATCTAACATAAAAAATAAACGTGACATTTACAAAGCGGGAGATTCTCCTATGGAGGGAGAAAAAAAAAGTTACAGAAACCGATGGTTCCATTTCAGTGACAGTTTGCTAAATCCACAGAAAAGCTGCAACTTGCACAGAGATAAACCTTTACATGAATATATAGTGTCTTTTTGGACTCACTCTTGGCCCAGTGAGCAGAACAGGCCTTGTACTCAAGTTTACTACAATTTGCTAGCTACCTCCAATGTCTGTAGACCTCAGACATCCCAACACCAATCACATGCAGGTGCTTTGTGTCCTGAATAGACAGGGTATACTTAAGCAGTGTGTTTTAAAGGAATTTTGCCATTAAATGCACTGTTCCTATCTATTTACCCAGAGTGGACTGTGTCTCTGACACAAAATAAGATTTCAAGTACACTGAAGACCTTTCTTGAAAATTAAAATTTGGATTCTACGAATTTGCTATGTATATACAGACACAATGTATTGTTCTCTACTCAACACTTATTTGGATTGACCAATTCAAAAAAGACTGAACACTCTTTTGTGATTCAGTATTACTGATTAAACGGAATAGAAAAGCCAACAGCTATCTGACCAACATTTTAGAAAAATAAAGTCTCTCCTTCAGGAACTGCAACAGAAGAGTGTAACTGCTCAAGGAGTGCAACCAATTTCCTTTGGCCTACCAGATCCAGTAATACTTTTCTCCTCCATGTCAGTCTTGCTTTAGATGCAACCTCAAAAGCAAATCAATGAAGGTTAGATGTGGGGCAAGGTATGAAACCTTGGCAACACAGCAACGTCTTCTGCAACAAGTTAGAAAAAGAAGAAAAACGTTTAAGCAAAGGAACTGTTTAAGGCAACCTGACCAAAGCAAGGATAAGGCTTTTAGAGAATTATTTCCAAAGATATCCAGGTTTCTTAGCTCTGCAAAGTAACATAATTCAATTAACTTCCTGGTCAGATTTCCATTCATAAGTTTCTTTAAAAAAATATTTACCTTCTAGGTAATGATATTAACTGAATATACAACATAGGGAGATGCTACAGACAACATGATTTTGTTTTTTGTTTTTTTAAAAAAGCTACAGATGGCCAGCATTAAAAAAAAATACATATGTGATTGTGCAGTCAACAAATATACAGAGTGGTGTGGTCAGATTGGTATCCACAGACTGTAAAGCTAAAAAGATTATCGCATTGGAAAGGGATGATCGGAAACAAATGGAAAGTGCTCAGCCATGTCATAGGCTCGCAGGAAAAACTCCAAGAGGAGTAATCTCTGGAAAGAGCTCCTTTGCCACTGGCAGCCAGCCCTTAAATGGGGTCTAGGAGAGGTGCAGCCAGGCTCCACCCCTTCCAGTCACACAAATGAATTGCCTTCACCTGTGCTCCCACAGCTGACTCAGTGCTCGCCTCAGCTGATCAATAAGAGGTTCATGCCGTGATTCAACAGTTCCCATACATGTATTCATGATATAAGTTTCAAGCTTTCAGAGACATTTCAGTATTCAACACCACAAATTTGGAATATCATATAGAGACTTAAGATAGCATAGCATTGGTAAAACTACAAAAATAGGGTTGGAAGTGGGTGATGGGTGTACTATTTTGTCTGTTTTAATAGCTGTAAAAGTCACTGTGATAAAAGTTCAGCAGCTTCAATGGAAAACACGTAAAATTACTGTATGTGGCCTACTTAACTGAATGCACTGGTCAGAATATTAAGAGCAAAATGAAAATCACCCTCACTGTAATTACACGTAAAGCAAAGTATTTGGCTGGAATGTACCAGAAGCAAAGATCCTAAGTGTTGACAGAATTTATATCAGGAGTATGAGCTGAGAGGGAAACAACAAATAATGGAAAGGGGGTTTTAAAGTGGCAAATTATTCATCATGAATTCACTGAAATAAACCTCTAAAATTCAGCAAGATCTGCTTTTTGTGGCTGAATGGTTTTCCTTCTCTTGTGTTTTGGCTAATGCTTCAAGAAAATAAGTGTTCTGCCCACTCTCTTCTTCAACATTTGTACCAACTACTTTTATTGTATTCTAATCAAAACAGAAACTCTCCCCCCTTTAGCATATTTTAGATTCAGATCTACTTTAAAATGTTTTTAAAAAGATCCCATCTGCCAACATGGAAGTAAGCTGTGTGCTTATTTAGGCTCTCCTGATGAGTCGCTTAATAACCGTGTTCCCCTTGGTTTAAACAAACTAAAAACTGAAGAGTTAAAATACGCAAGGTCACTTAACCTTCTGCTTGGTTGATTTACTTTCAGTTGAAGTTGTAGTATTTTACTAAGCCATACCAACTCTTAACCATACTATGAAAGTGTCTCTGGCACAAGTGGTTTCCAGAAGAAAAGCTGGTCTTCCCAACAGCTTTTTCTTCTGCTTCGTCCTAAAGTGCAGAAACTGTGGGAATGGACAACACGACTTCCTGTCCGTCACTGTGGAACAACTTCCCTTAGAGAGGCTAAGGCTGCATGGATGCGGACGTGCAATCTGTTCTCAAAGTCATAGCCTGTAAATTCCTCCTGAAATAAAAAAGAAAAGCATGCAAATATTAGACTCCTTCACTTCAGGGTATGAAAATAATTTTACTATTAATGCTTAAGAGTTCAAGCTACAGAACAGACTGAAGAGATGGAGATTCTGTATTGCTATTCATTCCTCTGGCCTACAAAAATCAGGGACCAGAGGGAACGTACATGAAGGGGAGAGCTGCAGTTTTCAAACTTGTACTGCTGAATCTTAGCCAAAAAATATGGCAAAGTCATAACAGTCCAGGAGAGGTCACTACTGTGAGCTCTGTACTACAACTGACCTATAAATATGTATCTACAAAACACAAATGTGCTTCGTATACATAAATATACACCTACTAAGTTAGCATTGTAGATTACAGGTGATGGACACTGACGAAAAAAAAACAAACCAAATCACCACAACTTCTCAAATACCCTCCTCTCAGAATAGTAATTGTGAGGTGTTTTTACCTTGGCTTGGAGAAGTAAGGTTTTGCCTCTTGGCACGGTCTACAAAAAGACAAGACACTGCATTAGAATTGCACTAGAAACGTTACAGAACGTATCTCAAGTATACAGCTTAGTCAGTCTAGAATAGCAACTCTAGCTTGAAAACAAGGTATTATTTCTTATTATAGAATACTTCTTTAATTTAAAGTATTTCAAATTAATAACGAAGTGCCGAATAAGAAACCAAAGAATTAAGTTTTCCCATTCAGTAATACCTGACTATAGTCTTGCTTATTTATATTGGTTAAGTTACATTTGCAGCATATAAAACATCTAAAAAGAGTTCTTATTATTGACATAGCCATACTAAAGTCTCACACAATATGGTTCTAATCAGGTTAATTTAACAAAGATGAATCAGACTGTATGACAGATCCAACATATAATTATGAGTCATTTCAAAGTAACATACATTTAATAAAAGTGTGCTTTTTTATACTAAAAATGTCTTCATTTTTCATAGTCTTCAATACACTTAGCCTCTCTGGTGACAATAATTTATAACATTTTATTCCCTTCTCTTTCATAGTCATTACAGAGCTCTCAAATATGAACTGCATGACATCTTAAGCTAATGAATGCAATTGTCTAAAAACAGCACCACTTACCTCTAATTCAAGCTCCTGCTTTTCCCCACCCAACCCCATCTCATGTAAGACAAGCAGCATTTATTTCCTCACTGAGTGCCACAAGAGGTGACATCCTTCTCACACTAAGTGCTATCTACCACAGCTTCTCAGCAGCAGCTACAAGCCAAGGCTTATTCAGCCCCCAAACACACCCAACATGAAGCCTGTTAGCTGTGTGCAAATGCTGTATATAAAGCAAGAAGGAAAAAGGGAATGATCCCTATTCTCAGAACCTCCAGATAATTTTACTACCTGCCACCCTTCTACTTAGCAGCAGTTGCAACAAACGTAAACTTTTTGGTAAGAAGGAATAAATAATAAATCAAAATACGGTGCTTTGCTCATCAAAATTCTTGCTTTAGTGCTTACTGTCCATAAACATCACAGCTACAGAAACAGAGAAGGTTTGCACACGTTTATTTTACTGCTACAGAACAGTACCACCAACAACCAGGAACGTATCAACTCCCCTGAAGAATCCCAGAGAGTCTAATAATTTATGTAAGAATAAAACCCAGTAACAACTAGGAATGGCATTACAGTGTTAACAACAGATACGTTAAGCTTCTCACCCACAAGCTTTGTTTCATTGTTTGGACAGTGCTATGCTGATTCTGCACCACACTTACTTTATTATTTTTTTTACAGGGTTTAAAAATAGGTTATACCATTACCTCTGGGTTGTCTAATAGAAGACAGCCAAGCTCATAGCAAGCATATGGCTGGATGTACAAGTTGTTTTGACGGCACAGTTCATCTTTAGCAGCCTGCTGAAAGTACTATAAAAAGAAAAGAAAAAAAGACTGAAACGACTTAAAATGGAAGATTTCATCACTTAAAAATCCAAAAGTACCTTTCAATTTCAAGCATTTGAAATTAGCCCAAGTAACATGAGAACATGTTAACATTTCCAATGGCACAGATTCTTTAAGCAAGGACGGGGAGGTTTTCACTAATGCTACTGAATCAAGGCAAAATTATTTGTTTGCATTTTTTGCCAAGCAATATGTTGACCATGTCAAGGTTCTTCTAACATTATTTTCAAAACCACTAAGCCTAACAAGGAACTTTAACTTTGGAGATTAAGCACGTGGGTTATTTAAACTACTTCCGATGGTGGGCTGGGAGGGAGATGGAATACCAACGACAGCTCTCTAGTTCCTTATGTGAATTGTATTCAGCCCTGGGGAGGGAAGGAAAAAAAAAGATCTGCCTACAGTGGCAGAATTATAATTTTGCATTTGCTAATTATCACCCCTCTTAGTGTCTAATAGCTCAAAAGCTCTAGAGCAGAAACAGTACATCCATGCCTTCAAAAGGCCAATCAACAAGTTTTATGTTTAAGTCGATTTTTTTTTGTGTCCAAAAAGAGTAAACCCAGCAGCACGAGAACTTTTCCAGTCTTCTTCCCAGTTTCCACTTCACTCTTGCTCCACAGGACACATTAATTGCCAAGCTTGTCAACATCAGACAACTGCTTTTAGAATAGAATGGCCTAAATTCAATATTTGAAAAGAATCCAACGTATACTGTTGGAATTCATACAACAGACTGATCAACAGCATTAAAAATTAGCAGTTTGCTTAACAGACTTCCTCAACAGTATTTACTGATTAATAAAAGTATAGTTCACAAAATACAACTAATGGTGTAATTAACAACTTACCTGAACAGCATCTTCAGAATTTCCCAAGCATTTGTGTATGGCACCAAGAAGCAAATTCCTCAGACCAACAGCTGATGAATCATCAACATCCTGACAAGCTTAATGAAAACATTCCAATAAGCAAACAAGATGGATTGAAATCTTTCCTTAGACAAGAACTGCAATCTACAGTGATTTTTTACTCTAATGACTAAAATCAAGCAGAAAATGTGAGATGCCAGTAACAATCAACATCAAAGTAATTTGGTTTCTTTTAAATACAACCCATTTTGTGTCAATCTCATCAAGCAATCTGTCACTAACGGTAGTAATTCCTATCAGGAATGAATTGGCCCTCTGAAGTCACAGGCAGATGGTGCACTCTTCTCACATGAGGAGAACACATTTCTGTTTGTCCTTGAATGATCAGCTAGAAAGTTAAAGTTAAGAAACAATCCACTCCTCCTGATGTTATTGGCAACAGGGTTGTCCCAGACATTGAAAGAAAAAAATGCATAGTCCGCAGTGCAAGGAAAACAGGGCAAAATATCCAAGCATTTCAGATAAAGTACATCTGTTCTGAACTGAAGACAAGTCACAGACACAGAAATCCATACTGGACATAAAACTCCAGATTAGAGAATTTTGGCTTCATAATTCCCAGTGATGATGAGTAGGTAAGGCTAATTGCTGGGCCAGACTGTGACTCAGCTGCATAGCGCTGTATTCACTGATGCACGTAACGATCACTAGATGAATCAGACTCCATTTTAATCAGGCTTATTAGCACCAACTCAGAACAGCTGTTACATCAAGGCTAGTTCCACAAGGAATTGTTTGCACCTGTCTGCACCATCGCTTCCAGAGACCCCAGTATCACAGGTGTCTACAGGAATTTTCAACCCTCCAAAAGGAGCTCTGGGATTCTGGGAACAGTAGAGCTCCTTTAACTTCATATTCTACCTCATGTAATAAACTCAGCCTGATTTAAACCAGTTTTGCAGTCACCAAATAAACCATCTATGAATAACTAAGGATTGGCTACATTAAGTATTTGGACACAAAGGTAGCGCTGTCAAGTCTCATTTTTATTGGCAAGTCTCAAGTTACTTGGTAATTTACCTACAAAGATACATGTGCTTAATCCCTACAAACCAGAGCTCCCAGCCCCAAGGAAAAGTCTGGCAGCTCCCCTCAGAAAAGTAAACCCACACTGTCCAAGAAGAGAGGAAACAAAAATACTCCATCATCTGGTCAAATACTCCATCATCTGGTCATTCCTGAGATACACATAACGTGTAGCAACATTTTCACTGCACAGAAAACCTACAACCAAGGACTGCTGATGCAGACCCATCTGTCAGTATCAAGCCTTACAAGAAGCTTACCTCTGAATTTTAATCCATACTGCTATTTCACATTAAAACGTGCACCACCAGCTGGGAGCTTATAAGGAAGATCTTTATTGCTTTTGAGTATGCAGGACAGAAGTGTCTACTGTTTGCAACCTTTAAGATTGACTGTTCTACAGGAAAACTACAGAAAAAAAGTTACTATTATCTATTTTTACATGACTAAATCTGATTTTATAAGCTTCACCATTATGTTTTGGGACTAGGAAATCAGGGATATGCAACTGTTATCACACAATTTAATTGATCTTAGCAAACTGCATACTTCACTTAAAATAAATAACTGTATCAAGAATCTGTATTATACCTTGGCTCATATGTTGTAGGTTGGAGAGGGAACAGTTTGGAAGGGCTTTCCATAAGTACAGTACTTCAATGGATGCCAGGACACAGAGCTCTTTGGTTGGCATTTGTTTTCTGAATCTATCTGCCTGCAAATTGGAAAGGAAGAAGAAAGAGAGAAGATCTGTCCTCTGTCCTTCCACAAAGAAAATAACACTCACAAACAGTTTACCAAATAGTAACTGTTGCATGAAAGCACCCAACAATTTTCTTAAAGGTAGTTGTTGGCAATTTAGTTTAAAGTTTAAGACTAATAAAAGAGGCTTCTTATTTAACTTATGGGTTACACGTTGATCAAAATTAAAGCTTCTTTATTTGTAGCCTGAATTTGTTTTCTTCTGTTTCACAATCCCAACTACGTACTCACTGGATGTTGACATTGCAACATCTGAAAATCCTAAATTGGGTGATACTCACTAGACAAATCTAGCTTTCAAAAAGAACCATGGCTTTGACCAAAAAAAAGATAGCAAAAAGGAGTAGGAAAAACACAGCCAGAGAGAAAACAAAAATCATAGAATGGTTTGGGTTGGAAGGGACCTTTAAGATCATGAAGTTCCAACCCCCAGCTACAGGCAGGGATACATCCTCTAGACCAGGTTGCTCATAGCCCTATCCAGCCTGGCCTGAGACCTTTCTTTGTGTATCTGTATCTTTAATAATTACTTCAGTTGAAAAGCCAATTCAGATTTTGTTTGCCAAGTCTTTAAAATATATGACACTACTTTTTTTCTTTTTCCTCCCCTGAATCCTTCCCATTAATTCAACAAAAGCGAAGTAGGGGAAAACAGATACTTCAATCAAAAAACAAATAATGGTAAAGAATGAAACACAATTATCCAATTACTGTCCTGAAACACGTTAGCTTATGCTAAACCAAACCTTTTTCACTGAAAATTGTTCAATCTGATTATTTTTTCTTTTGAAAAGCTTCTGAACTTCCTTGAACACATTCTGAGCACCATTGACATCACCAGTGGCTCCTTGGCACACTATGACACAGAAACAAAAATGTGTTAACACTGCTGGGATAAAAAAAAAAGAGAGAGAGAAAAAAGATTAAACATCATAGAGTTGTGGGGGAAAAAAACAAACATGCACTTCTGCAAAGGACCGAGAGTGGGATCTGATGAACACAAAAATCCCAACTCTCGCAGGTATGCTCTGAGATCATCAACAAGTCTGTATTGTTTTCCGTACCCATTAAAGGACCTAGTATCACCCAACAGCTAAGGATTTATTAAGTACACCTTTTCAATACACTGTCAGCTTAGCAATAGGTCACGTAATAATCATAGCTGGAGGGCAAAGGCATATAGACATGCATTAATAAATTACATAAACAAAATTACATAAGTACAGTCTGACAGACAGCAGCATAAGCAGCTGTGTGGAACACACTAAGAGCACTAGTCAGTGCCAAAAGTACCATATCACATCACTGATTTATCACTTGCAATCATCACTGAAAATACTCACCTGCTGTTAAATAAGCGTAATAGCACTGAGACCACCTGGATTCATTTTTAAGCCTTTCAAAGGATTCAAAGGCATCTTTGAAATTCATCTCTATCATGCTGCACCAGCCTAAAGGAGAGACACCAACTGAATGAAAGCACAGTAATTCAAATGTGGTATAAACGTTACTGAAGCATAGCATCTGCTCATGAGAGCTGGAGCTAGCTTAACAATTATACCAATAACTGGAAAATTTAAAACAAAACTAATCAATAATACCTTTTAAACCTGGTTTAAATTAGCTGGAAAATACTGAGTTATTCATGTTATAAAGAACAACAAAACCAATTCACACTAACAACAAATCACCAAAAGCTCTTCCTTAGCTACTACCAGCTCCATTACTCTTCTTTAACCAGACCCATTTAAAGCTTCTCTATTCTAAAGATTTCCATGAAAATTAAAAGCAGAGAAAAGAATGACACTTTCTGTTGATGTTAATCATTTCATTCCATCAGTAGCATAAAATGAAATACAAAATATAGGTCCTGCAGTCTCTGAAGCTCCATTAGGATTTATTTGTTTTTGACACAGAAACAGATTTCATTTTAAATGATCTTCTGCAGGTGAACAGTTTCAGAGAACTTGAAAATTATAAACAATTGTTGAGTGCTACTCAACCAAATAAGATGATAGGATGATTTCACGATCAGAGGGCTGGAGCACCTCTCCTATGAGGAAAGGTTGAGGGAACTGGGCTTGTTTAGCTTGGAGAAGAGAAGGCTCTGGGCAGCCTGGTCTGGTGGTTGGCGACCCTGCACGTAGCAGGGGGGTTGAAACTCAATGATCACTGTGGTTCTTTTCAACCCAGGCCATTCTATGACTAACATTATCCAGCCGAGACAAGAGCCAGTATTCTGAAACCTTTTTTAATAATCCTAAACAAAATCATTCATTTTCTTTATTGAAGTTATTAGTCAAAACTTGAAAGTGAAATATTTATAGCATAAAGATACCCCATTTACCTATTTCATATAAGCAGACATGTTGAATCTCCCTTTGGTCTGTTGCAAGTTCCAAAGCAGTATGAAATGAAGCCAAGGCACTGTTGATTTGACACTAATAAAGGTGAAAGGAGGGGAGAAAAAGAAAAAAAAAAAGTCATATGTCTGAAGTTATCATAATCATGTTATCCATCACATTTTAAAAGAACACTATCAGTTTCATGTTAATATGAGTTTAAAGATAACAACAGAGTGAAAATAGATAGCACTGTCATACAGATTGCAGCCTCTGGTTTGATTAGATGAGAGGCAAAACATCCCAGTGGGAGGAAAAACTCAAAATTGATTTCAGATTTGAAACCAATTAAAAGTCACCACGGACTTTTCTCATAACTCACACTCAGTTAGGATAACCTCCCAGCCTTCGAGATCAGTGTCTGTATTCCTTCTGTTCACTTTTAAGTCTGAAATTCACTGTAAATCTTGGTAGAGTTGTACCTCAGGACATGCCACTGCTCCCTGTCCTACCCCTGCCCAGCTCTAGAGTGATTTTATTCAATTTCCTCATTTGTCTCATCAGGGAGAACTGGTTGAGATGCTTTATACTGCATCAAGACAGCACAACTGCCAGCAGTTACGGTAGCTGTAACAGTATAAACACTGAATAGTTAGAAAACAAAGCAATGACTAAATGAAGATGTTGGTATGACAGAAGAGTCTAACCCATCTGCCTTTCTGTTGAGCACATTTGCCCTCCAAGTTACCAGGGAGCCTGTGCAACGTACAGCTTGCTCTGTTTTATAGCAGCACATGCTCCTCAGCATACATTAATAGAAAACACTGAAAAGCAGTGCCAAGTGTTCTCTGCATAAGCTTTCCTTAAGCATCAAGCTCGGTAAATATGCTACAGAGATACTCCTCAATAACTGAAAGTATCAGATACCTCCGGGCACTGGGACAACATGCAGAATATGAATTTCGACTCATACTGTTAATTCTTAAAATAAAATTAATTACCACCTACTCACTGTTTCAGAGAGAAGAACGTAAGAATTATACAGGCAGATGAGTCAGCAAGTAGAATATCAAGGCTGACTTTTTGCAGTTATGATAATGAGAGTTAAACAAATACAAACGTACACACAAACGTGTAATTCCCTGGTCTTTACTTATGCTTCTCTTGAACATAATACAAAGACAATAGAAAAGCTTAATCCATAAAGCTTGTAACATATAGAGCTGCAAAACCCTGGAGAATATTATTAGAGATAATGTGAATACAATGAAGTTGCATGCCTTGATCTTTCTATTATCAACCAGCACTACTATGAATCTGTAACGCTCTTAAGTGAGTACTGCTCCTCATTAAGGAGGAATGAGCAAACAATATCTAAATACAATACAAAACAAGATCCAAAACCAAAAGGGGAATAGCAGCATTTCTGAAAATAAACCTTATGTGTAAACTCTGTTGGTTTTTTTTTTTTTTTTTACTTAATCATTATGAGTTCATTCTAAAAAACCCACTCTCCGTTTCAGTGCTTCTTATTGCTCTTGCCAGCCTAGTTCTCCTTTCCACTCTCTTCCAACTCTACATTAGAATGATGCTACTGACACCAAGATGTCTGAAAAAGATAACTGAAAAAAGCAAGAGAACGTGTCAGCAGTGTATTTAGGAATGTAATATCACTGAATGTTTTTATTACTGGGGGAAACATCTCCTTGAGAGCAGCCCTGCAGAGAAGGACTTGGAGGTCCTGGTGGACGAGAAGCTGGACATGAGCCAGCAGTGTGTCCTTGCAGCACAGAAGGCCAACTGTGTTGTAGGCTGCATTAAGAAAGGGGTGGCCCTGCAGGGAGAGGGAGGTGATTGTGGCCCTCTACTCAGCTCTTGTGAGGCCCCATGTGGAGTACTGCATCCAGGCCTGGGGCCCTCAGTACAGGAAGGATGTGGAGCTCTTGGAGCGGGTCCAGAGGAGGGCCACTAAGATGATCAGAGGGCTGGAGCACCTCTCCTGTGAGGAAAGGTTGAGGGAACTGGGCTTGTTCAACTTGGAGAAGAGAAGGCTCCAGGGAGACCTCATTGTGGCCTTCCAGTACTTGAAGGGAGCGTATAAACAGGAAGGGGAATGGCTGTTTATGAGGGTGGACAGTGATAGGACAAGGGGGAATGGTCTTAAACTGAGACAGGAGAGGTGGCTCTGGGCAGCCTGGTCTGGTGGTTGGCGACCCTGCCCATGGCAGGGTAGTTGAAACTGGATGATCATTGTGGTCCTTTTCAACCCAGGCCATTCTATGATTCTATGATTATTCTGCAGATTGAACACTGTAGCACACCTGAGGAAACCACTGGTGTTTTGGCAGTCAGTGGAGTATGTGGTACTTCTTCTGCCTTCAACTATGCCAACAGAATTTAACAGATTAAGCCTCAGAACATGAGGTTGTTCATTGTTTTTTTGTTGTTGTTTTTTTTTTCCTCCCAGCCCCGAAGAGGTGTTTATATATACACACCCAGAGTATGGGCAAAGAAAAGTGACCTTGTTCAGTTCAGGATTCTTTCACAGTTTGGTTTTGCCTCTTGCCCTTACCTCTCTCCACATGAAGCTATCTGTCTCTTTTTAAGTATTTCAGACTGGGCTGTTATGTCCAATTTATAAAAGCAGATTAAGATCCTTAAAAGGTGTTGCTATCTAAATAAAAGAGAAAGCAATATGCAAGCTGAAAGGCAGAAATACATCAGATCCAGAACACTATCTTTCACAATTCTTCACTCAGAGGTGGTGAGGCGCTGGCACAGCTGCCCAGAGAAGCTGTGGTGCCCCATCCCTGGAGGTGCTCAAGGCCAGGTTGGATGGGGCCCTGGGCAGCTGAGCTGCTGAGTGGCAGCCCTGCCCATGGCTGGGGGTTGGAACTGGATGACCTTCCATGTCTCCTCCAAACTAAGTCATTCTGTGATTCATGATGTAGAAACTACTTCGTGGAACTACCAGCACGTTAGTTTACAATGTGAGTGAAAGCACTCTTCCGGTTCAGAAAGCTTGACAAATGCTGCAAACCAAGGCCCAAATCTGCAACATTTGTAACCAGAAGCACATTGCGCAGAAACACGGCGCATCTCCCAGTGCCATGGTCACCAGTAACATGTACCTTCACTATTGTGGCAACAATCTTTCAGCAAATAAAACTTGTGGTTTCCTAACAGAGTCTACAAAAGAGAGCAAGACATTTAAGTAAAACATTTATACAAACACTCAACAATCTCTCAGCGCTACAGTACCCATGAGAACAAAGCAAGAGCAGGGAAAAAACCCAACTGTTGAATGGTCAGCTCCCATGCAGACAGATGTAGGTATAGGAAAGGACCATTTTAATTCCTGTTAGCAACTAGAAAGCATTCTGCTGACCAAGGCACGGCTACAGAGCCTAACAAATGGTATTCTGCCTACCCAAGCTAACTACTTTGTTAACAATGCCAAGTGGCCTCTAGCACTATTTTACTTGGAGCTGAACTGTGATGCCTATAAACAGCACCACTTTATACACAAGCACTCTAAAATAACACTTGTGACAGTATAATTCCCTACTGCTTCCAGAAAGACAGAAGAAACACATCACAACAAATAAGTAAAGCCACATGCAGGAGGATCCCTGCAAAATGACGTAGGCCACAGAAGACCACTCCTATGTTCGGTTGCTGCTGCTACCTTCCTCAAAATTAAGCTGCATTTGTGAGAATTAACTGCAAACTGCAGCAACAGAATGGCCACCAATATCAAGTTCTTAAATTATGATATGAGAAGAACGTTCTGGTTTTGTGCTCTTTGGCTGGGTTTCCTTGATGATGTAAATGCCTTAGAAATATTCTGGACTGATAAACACAGCAGCACAGTTCTCTGGAGTACTTTTGCCATCTTGGATTGTCCTTAAAGAATAATTGGGCCAAAAGCCATGAGGCTGCTGCAATGTTTGAAGAATATCATTCTGCAACAGTGTTCACAACGACATTTCCATGGCATACATTCTGCTTGGGTCACAGCTCACCATAGCAACAGAAAACATCCTGTTTTGTTCCCTTAAAAGCAAAAGCAATTATTCGAGAGAAATTACTGAAGATGATTTAGCTGGAAGCGAACAATGGATAAAAAGAAAAGCAGAAGATAAATGCTACATATTCAGTAGCTAATACCCAGATTTCAGCTTGACAAGCAAAACCCTAATGGTTATTTATACCACAAGAAGTTACCAAACGAGGTTGCTTATAGCACAACGTTACAAACGTATCTAGTAGAAGAATTAGAATTTCAAAGTGCTATTAAATCAGACAGGAGCTTAAGGGTTGACTTGGCATGCAAACCTGCAACTAGGAAGAAATTAATCCTCTCTTTTCACTTATCTTACCGTACATCTGTATCTTCAGTCACAATTTATTAAAGTATGCCTGGTTCATTCACATCAGAAAAACATCAGATATCGGGGGAGGAGATGGGGAAAACATCAGCCAAAAGAATAGAAAGATGCAGTACCTCCAATCGCTGTATCCTTCCCTTGAAGAACATGAACAGAGAAGAATTTGGGTAAGCAGATTCTTTCTTTGCAAGAATCTCTTTTGCCTCTTTCAATCCTGCCTTGTTATCGCTGCCATCAAGAGCAAAAAAGGGGCGAACAACTGTATGGTACCACAACAGAGCTAATCTAAAAGGAACACAAGAGCAGAAATGATTACAGCTCATAAACAGAGATTGGAAGATAACGATCCCGAAAAACAAAGGATATGCATCTCTTCTTATACAGCCTGACTATAGAACACAACGCTATCACCATACACCACATGTACATGTACAGGTGCCATGTACAATTCACTGCACATTAACCAAAAGCAAAGTAACCATCAAGCTCACAGTACATATCAAAGCATCATATCCATTAACTCTTAACAACTCTATAATAGATTTTAAAAGAGAAAACCCACAAGAAAACAGTAAGATGTAATAGTTCACTGGGAAACAAAAATAACACAAACCAACCCCACTCCCCAGCGCATACACACACCTGAAATCACTGTAAAACAGAAATACATCTGGTGTTTGGAAGGGCAGATTCCTACGTGACCTATATCACCCACAAGAAAACAAGGGCAGAGCACAGAGCTTCCCAGGGCCAGCTGAAGGAAGACCTGCTCCACCGTCATGTTGGGAACAGAATGCTGCTTTTTTTTTCCCCCCCAGAAATGACACAAAAGAAATCAAAAGGAACATTTAACATTAACGTTTTTCTTAACCAGAAATACAACTCCTCAAGCAGAAGAAACTAGCTCTGCTGTCGATATTTCAGAAGTGACATTTGACTGTACTTAAAGTCCAGCAACAGAAGTATTAATTTGGAAAGAATGTGATAACAAATTGCTCTCATAAATAGCTTTAAGTTACATCAGACTAACCCTTCATCCAAGAAAAAGACCTGAATACAATACAAAGGTTTGGGGAAAATGAGTATATGAAAGCTCAAAGAACAAAAAGACAGTAAGGAAACACTCAATTTTCCTCAGATGCTAAAATCAGAAATAAACTGGAAAGACTGTTGGTCAATATAAATAATAAATAATTGACATCAGTTACTCTCATACAAAATGGTATGCTCTCCCCACAGAAGAGAAAATACCTACTGAGCATTCAAGGGGATGCTTGTATTTACTCTACGGGTTATTAGACACTAGAGTAAAAGGTGCTGAAGAATACATCACAACACCAACAAACCCCAAGCACACAAAAAAGTAACAGCAGAGAGATCTAGTGCACTACTAAGTGATGAATTCACCAAACCATGGCACATTAAACAACAAACTGCAAGTTTATTTTACCTGCTGTTGTTTTCTTTAAAGCAACATGACTTTTTTTTTGGCTTTGATTTTTTTTTTCCCCCATTTACTTACTTTCAGTAC
Source organism: Gallus gallus (assembly GCF_016699485.2). NCBI lineage: Eukaryota > Metazoa > Chordata > Aves > Galliformes > Phasianidae > Gallus > Gallus gallus. Next base: position 102,885,377 of record NC_052533.1, on the reverse strand, counting down.
TAAGTTATCTACCAAAGCATTTCAATATAGCTACTCACGTAGCTAAAGGGGCCTTCATGTCCTTACTTTCACTTGCATACATCAGTGAAGAAAGCCCCTGTAGGCGGTCTCCAGGAAAACCCAGCAGGTTGATGATTTTGAGCAGGTTTGGGGGCACCATGGATATGCAAAGATGAAAAAGTCCATATCCAAAGCTAACAGCACCTTTCAGTCTGTTTAGCGAATCCTCCGTTACACCTTCTGCGGCAACATGATTATCATTTGCAGCATCAGAAGTCAAGGATTCCTGAGTAGTTTTCTTCTGATATATTTCCTGAAGCGTATTAATGTCCGTATAGCACTTATTGTAAATTTTCCAGGCTTTTCGGAGGATCCATCCACCTTTTATGTATGCTGAATGTCAAGGAAAAAAAACATTTCAAGAAACGTATTTCAGAAGTGGAACACAACCAGTAGGAAATGCTGTTTCATGTATCCTAGGATGCTCTCTATTAGCATGAAATTAACACTGCATAAAGGATTTTGCGAAAAGAGCTGCTACAGTCATAGAATCATAGAATCGCTAAGGTTGGAAAAGACCCACAGGATCATCCAGTCCAACCATTCGCCCTTCACCAATGGTTCCTGCTAAACCATGTCCCTCAACACAACATCCAAAATCTACATACATCATCCATGTAGAAGAGATCTTTGATATTGAGTAATACAAACTTCAGTGCCCCTCAGAGACCTTAAAGTGGTGTGCCACGCAAAGGGACTTTCCTGTAGCTATCCAGCAGTACAGCTGGCAGGAAGAAAAACAGAAACCAAAACAACTTAATGCTGGATTCTGCCCCACTACACAATGGAGACAAAAATCACTGTCTGGCAAACGGAGAAAAGAAATGCTTGAGAGAGGCTTTGCCTGAAGTCCAAATCATGTTCAAAGCAAGCTTATGGAAAAAACACTTAAAATGGAGAAAAAAAAACACAAAAATCCTTCCCTTGGGTCAGATGATAAGGATTTCAACATGGTTATCACCCCATCCCCCAAGCTGTGAAATACAGGAACTTATAATTTAAAAAATAATAATAATAAGAGACAGAAACTGAAAAAAATAGAAGAATGATTAAAAAAAAATCTGTTTTCAAATATGTTTCAGTTGCCTAGCTTCTTCAATTTGAAACACAAGCTGGGTACCTAAATGTCCCTAAAAACCTGATCTTCACCATTCCTACTTTAGAATGGGAAAACTCAGCCCCCCTGCCCTCTTTACAGGAGGACACAACAGCAGAATATGATGTCAGATTTGTGTGCTTGCACAGCACCCATCCTGGTTACAGCACATCCCCGGACAACGGCAGAAGTGGTGAACAGAAAGCAAACACAGAATATACCTGTGTGCATTCACTGCAGAAGCTGACATAAGCATTTTGTCTGTGTTCGAGCCTCAAGAATTACAAACTGCACTGCCATGAGTTTTAAAGGACTGAAAATGAGAAAAAAATAAAAGGATACAGCAGTGGTGTTCTAAATGGATACCACTGAGTTGGCAGAGATCAGTTTTATAACTGACGTCAGAAGTAGATCAGAAATTGTGGCTTATGTCAAGTAACAGGAAAATGCTAACAATACCCAGCCACTCTTTATAAGTACTTAACATAATAAATAAGTAAATTCCAGAGAAAGCATCATCACTGATTAATTACTCCTTTTTCACTTCTACTTATGCAAAGCTGGTTTGATAATCTCAAACTACAGTGAGAAAGACTGGCAAAATTTATTATCTCAGATGTGACAGAAGGGTGCTGTCAACATGCAGAAAGTATCTATAAAACGAATCCTCTATCTTGAGTTCCACATTAAACCGTTACAAGAATAAAAGCAAACCTCTGCCACAACTCAGCTGCATTATGAGACTTACATTAGTCCAATTCTCAGCAATTAGGTCACTTTTTGGCTGTGCAGAATATTTCAAGAATTATGTGGTTCACCACAAGATGAATACTCAACAAATTTAGTAGTAAAGCAATAGACAAATAATCATAGGATGGCCTGGGTTGAAAAGGACCACAGTGATCATCTAGTTTCAACCGCCCTGCCATGGGCAGGGTCACCAACCACCAGACCAGGCTGCCCAGAGCCACATCCAGCCTGGCCTTGAATGCCTCCAGGGATGGGGCATCCACAACCTCCTCGGGCAACCTGTTTCACTGCGTCACCACCCTCTAGGTGAAAAACCTCCTCCTGATATCCAACCTAAACCTCCTCTGTCTCAGTGTAAGAGCATTCCCCCTTGTCCTATCGCTATCCACCCTCATAAACAGCCGTTGCCCCTTCCTGTTTATATGCTCCCTTCAAGTACTGGAAGGCCACAATGAGGTCTCCCCGGAGCCTTCTCTTCTCCAAGCTAAACATTCCCAGTTCCCTCAACCTTTCCTCATAGGAGAGGTGCTCCAGCCCTCTGATCATCTTAGTGGCCCTCCTCTGCACCTGCTCCAAGAGCTCCACATCCTTCCTGTACTGAGGGCCCCAGGCCTGGATGCAGTACTTCAGATGGGGCCTCCCAAGAACTGATTAGAGGGGGACAATCACCTCCCTCTCTCTGCAGGGCCATCCCTTTTTTAATGCAGTCCTGTACACAGTTGGCCTTCCATGCTGAAGATCATCTAGTTTCAACCCCCCTGCTACGTGCAGGGTTGCCAGTAAGATAACCAAGATGTTTTACTTATCCTACAGATCATGTTACTGTTAATAGCTCTGAAAAAGTACTACATTCGGGCACGTGCATCAAACAGAAATGACATGAGTGGGAAACAGTATAACTCAAGGCTTTACCTTCACCAGTATGCTACCACTGACTGCTCATTGTGACCAGAAGGTTAACAAATTTGATACGCTCAGATAAAATAATCTAACACAATAAAAAATTGAATTTATGGTTCTTTAAACATAAAAAAGAAAGAAATCAAGCCCTATCACCAAGCTGAGACTTCTCAGGAAGAACTTCTCAAAGTAGCTGTCATGTCCATGAGAGCAGTTAAGAAAAGGTAGTTCAATATTGCTGTTGGAAGCTAACACAAGCTGCTGTATTACTAACTTCTTGATGAAACTATTTTTGTTACATCCATGAGGGTGGAGAGGAAAATTGAAAATGTGTTAGGCATATGAGAAAGCAGCTTGCATGTCATCATATGCTTCTTGTCAAACTGTTCCAGGAATTAAAACACAAGAAATTTTTCACTCATCATCCACTGATCAGCAAAATGTATCTGCCTCCTTACTGGTTTGAAACGAGACTCATTTCAGTAATCTGGTTGCTATTTCAGTACAGAAACATCGCCACAAAAACATGTTTATACATAATGAGAAAGATAATACACTCGGGAAACCTAAAATAACTGACCCAGCAATTTAGCCAAATGGTGTCACAATGGCAGTAACTAACAGTCACTGACACTGCATTTAACTGCTTCAAATTTTAACTAAAGATTTCAAGTTTATTTTTTCCTCGGTAGAATAACCCAAATATACTGCATGCATTGCAGTTCTCTGCTACCCACTTCAGTTCTCTGAGCAGCAGACAGGAGAGAAAGGGAACAAACATCACTCAGTTATAGTACCCAACCCAGTTACAAAGCTGGAGGGTGGGAAGGGAGACAAAAAAAAAAAAAAAAAAAAGAAAGCAAAAACCTACAACAGCATCAAAAATAAGAAAATCTTTCTGCAGCAGTAGACATTGATATGGTAATCAAAAGCATGACCTGAATTTCTTCTAGCTAAAACCAAACACATTCTTGATACCCTGGCTTGAAAGAAACCAAGTCTGTCTTACAGAAATAATTCCATCCTTCACAGGAAGATTTTAATGTTCCAAAGGATCTGAGTGTTATTTCCCCAGTTTCTTTCACCTGACCAGCAGGGGTTTCACTGATAGTCTGCTCTGGCTGCCACCTCTTGACGTTCACTAATACTTACAAGAACCTGGAAATGTGTTTCCTTTGAATGTGACCTTTACCACCCTCTCTGTAAACTCACAGATGAAGGAGCATTTTAGGATTGTGCATAAGAGAACCTTATAAACAGCTTTTCAGATGAGACAAGGTGGTTTGTATTCAGTAAGACAGGATTAACCTCTTTGGCACACAAGGACACAGTTTGGTGACCAAAGAGTAAGAACTGATTCAGCAGTTTAGACTTGAACACGCTTCATTTAAAATTACTTTTGCTGCCATCTTGTCATCTGTGTTGTCACAGCCATAATGCATATGGGACACTCAGATTTCCCCAGGTGGCCTGGGCTGCAGCTCTTTATAGCCTCTTCTCTCATGCAGGCCACACAAAGCACACAGATGATAATCATCTTTGTACCAACTGCTCTAACACCTCTATGGGAACATGCAAAAGATTCCAACCAATCCAAGGTGAATCTGTTGGTTCCAAGGAAAGGGAAAAGCTGTAATCTGTACCACTTCAACTTAATCATCATACTATTACATATACAATGGTAGAAAAATACCTCTGCAAGCATACCAAACTTACCCTTTGACTCAAATGGAACTATGCTCTTTCTCAAAATAGAATCAACTTAATTGATGTGAACAGTTATCTTGCCATATTAAGGTCAAGCTTTACTACAAAGATAGCATGCAAAAAATACATACAAACATTAAAGCCACAATGCACCTGATAATTCTTGTTTTACAAACGAGAGCACAGCCAAGTAGACTTGACAGTCCGCTATAATGATTTGTCTTTGTAGACGATCTATCATGGATAGAGGAGATTTGCGTCCATCAACCTGTATGGAATAACACAAGCACAGAAATTTTAGCAAAGATAACAAAGAATACTAGTCTAAACCTGACAATTAACAAATCCAAAACCAACTGCAAGCAGCAGTATAGTTGCTAATAAATCAGTTCAGCATTTTCATGGGCAAAACCATGCTAAAATTTCTTTGATAGCTCACCAAGCAAGCTCCTGATTAATAAACAGAAAAACTTTGAATATTTGCTATCACCTTTTTTTGTTTGTTTTTAAAGATTCTACATAAACTCAGAAAAGATTTAAATTCCATAACTTTAATGCACTCACAAACACATCAGACATGCAACTAAAAGATGTTTCTAACCAGAAGAGCAAATAAATGAGCATATGGCAAGGGGCAGGGAAAACACAGTGCCGCTTAGGAGCACACAGGTTCATTACTTTCTATCAAGTAATGTAAAAACTGAAGAAAAATAACTACTTTTTCTGGTACAGATCCACTATATCACATCCTACTTCTCAGCCTGCATGCTTTATTCTTCCTTCGTTACTTAGAATGAAAAATCTAGAAAGGGGAAAACTCCCTGGGAATATGCCTGGCACTTTCATGCAGGCTCAGTCTCATCCTTTGAGCATTGCTAGAGTGTGTATGAATGAAACAGGCTGAACCAGCTAGGCTACGAGCTTCCTGAAATAACTCCAGTAGCTCACTAATCTGAGGTCTTATGAAAATAACTACTAACATTAACATAGCACCCTGCTTTAAAAGAGGAAATGCTTAAATGTGACTACTTTATGACACTTAAGATTTCTGAGATGTTCAACTTACTTTCTACATTTACTGTTTATCTCAACTGCTCTTCATATATCAAAAACCATCTAGCAAAAAAAGCCCCAACAAAGCAAAGAAGTTTCCAAAAATATTTATCCAATATATGATTCTACAGATAATGCTCTTACATTCTTTTTAATTTTATTCTTGATTGTTTCAATAACTCCAGCTTCGTCACTCTCACACAGCTTCTCTGTAGCCTTTAAGTCATCGCATGCCAGCTGCATTTTCTCCTCTTCAAACGTCATCATGGCATTCTGCCAAAAACAGAACACAGATTTGGGAGATAAAAATGAAATAGTGCTATTCCTGCAAAGGCTGCACAAAGTTTTGGTGAAAGTTTTCATGAAATCTGACTATAAAATTTACTTTTTCATTAACATATTTACATCAACACATACATCAGCACATATACTTCTACAGTGAAGCAAACCAGAGATCTGAGCGTGCCGTACCAAAACCTTACAACCGATCAGATCATATTAACTAAGACTTCTCCCCTTGTCTTAATAGAATTTCATACGCTATCAAACCGAGTATGTTGTCACACTGCATTAAGCACAAGAAGAATTTGTGAAAATTCACTTCCAATGATTGTTACATAAGGCACCATTTGCTTCCACACAAGAAGATACTGCTTTTATATAACTCATTCATAGAAATAATGGGTCTCCAAAGTCAGAGAATCATATAATGGAATCACAGAATGGCCTGGGTTGAAAAGGACCACAATGACCATCCAGTTTCAACCCCCCTGCTATGTGCAGGGTCGCCAACCACCAGACCAGGCTGCCCAAAGCCACATCCAGCCTGGCTTTGAATGCCTCCAGGGATGGGGCATCCACAACCTCCCTGGGCAACCTAGTCACTAATAAGTGACAGCTACTGCATAATAAGAAATAGGAACCAGAATTCCTACACATGTCGGAAGGAAAAACCAATTAGGAAAAAGAAAACACACATCAGACCAACTATCAGTGAAGAAATTTAGAAAGAATTTAAGGACAAGTAACTTCTTAATGCTTTATTAAACAAAAGTCCTGAATGACACAGACGTGCAGAGTGCTGCAGCTATGTTTAGAACAGTAGCTATGCAAGATATGTTCAAGATCCACTGATGCTGCTCTGTGATGTTACATTGGTTCAGTGCATCAATTCAGATAAACAAACCTGGGAGATTCTTCCTCTTTCCCTTCTCTCCTTTCCATTGACTCAAAACCAAATGATATGCCACAGATTTCCTAACCAATATTTTCCCTTGTATTGCATACAGACAGAGAGAAAATTCAAATTAAATTCATGTACAACATACGTATTTCTAGCATAGCACAATAAATTCAGTCTTTAAAACAGAATATTACCGCTGGTAATTTCTGGTGCAATCTAACATTAAGCAGCAATATCAGGATAAAGACAGCCTAAAATTAAGATTTGCTCACATTTTAAAAAAAGCTATTCTCATTTTTAATACAGTTTAAAAACAACAGCAAAAACTATTATGAAAATGTTATGAGTGTTATTTTAATAATACCTCTACTGCACATACAAGAGGGTTTTCTTATGGCTCTTTTAATGGAACACATAAATATTTCATATGTCTGAGAAGCTGAATCACAGAACATTTACTTTCTATTTAAACCACATCAGTAAACAAGTTTTATATAATGTAATGACTTGTTTTCTACATACCCTTCACCTAATGCTTTGAAAAAACGGTCTCATAAAAAGAAACAGATTAAAGTATCCACTACTATGAAGTTATGGATTCACATACAAACATTTACCTCCACCATTATGAACCCACGCATTCACGTACAAACATCAACAACAAGAGTAGGGATGTATGTTTACTCTCTGCTCCCATCTACTCACCAAAAAACTGACAAAACTGGCTCCAAAACTCATTAACGGGCTATGATTTCTGTAAAGAAAACAAAGAGCAGTTAACTATACACACATTTCCCACTGTAAAGACTGATATTACACTTCCTGATTTTGAATCATACATCAGTAAATAAATTCAGGTGATTTTTTGGGGTTGGTTGGTGGGGTTGGCTTTTTTAGGTGTTGAGTTGCATCATTCAACAAAATGTAATGGAAATGGAAAGGCAAATTATGGTCATACATACATGGGCATATCTATTCATCATTTCTACTAGGACTTGAATATACCTGCAAATAATTTTTATGCACTAAGCTGTTGATTTCATTGATTAAGACAACCACTGCCATGAAAACACATTTACAGCATGTAAATAATAATAATAACTTCAAGCTATCAAAGTTTCAAAATCCACTGATTTTACTCTTCTTCACCATCCTATCACTACCATTTCGAACCTGCACACAAACATTAAGTGATTCTATGATGAGATTCCCACTTCCCCCACCATCCATAAAGCTAATTAATTTCAATTATAATTAATAAATCATACGCCACAGAAGTTGTTAGAAATAAAGTTGCTACAAAGCACGTGGGTTTTTGCTGCTCTATTCTAAAGAAAGACTACATGGAATAGTTCTAAGATAATTTGCTGCTTAAAAACTCGATCAGGCGTTTTCCTCTTTGCTGCCAGCCAACGTGAATGGTCACCAGTAAACGCCTCTGCTATTATTTCCTATCTGGACTGATGTCTACCAATGGCTGTGTTATAAAGAGCAGCAGCAATCAGCTACACAAGTTGTATGTGATGCCTCCGGCACTCTTAGCACACACTCTGCCTTTCTCATCATTCTCCTTGCAACTCATGAGGCACGCAGTTCCCAGCCTCACCACTCTGCTCCAGAGAATGTAACCTCCACCATACATCTCAAGGGCACACACACTGCAGCACCAACACCGCACAGCCACAGCTGCCCAACGGATCAGCACAAGCAATGGTTACGCTCGTGCCCTTATGTACAAAGTCACGCTTACATCACACCTTCAAGAAAGCTCAAAAATAAAGTGAGTGCTTCCCAGGGAGGTGGTTGAGTCACCATCCCTGGATGTGTTTAAAAACCATTTGGATGTGGTGCTCAGGGACATGATTGAGCGGAGGGTTGTTGGAGTTAGGTAGTACAGTTGAGTTGTGGTTGGACTCGATGATCTTAAAGGTCTTTTCCAACCTGAGCAATTTTCCAGCTTCCCAAGATCTGCGCATTCACAGAGAAAGCAGGTTGGCCAAGGCAACCAAGGCGGTAGATCTGGGATAAATATCTATACATATTTTTAAACGACATGTCAGAACCCTGATTCAGCACCTGTAGACAATCAGTGTTTCACACTGAAATCCATTCGGAGCAAATTCAAAGTCGTCGCCCTCAACAGCCTTTTAAAACAGAGGGGGAAAAGAGCAACAAAGCAAGAAGGCGTGCCATAAATAATTAATTCAGGTTGCACTTTCCATTACAATCCTTAGAATGCACTTCTTGAGTGCATTCTTCACCTTCCATCCACGCTGAAATTTTCACTCTGCTACTAGGCACGGACCAAGAGGTTACTTTAAGGGAGAAATTATAATTCAAGCATCTCAACGTGTATTAAAATGAAAACAAAAGACCGAAGTTGTATGCCTGTACAAAAACTTTGCAAAACAGAACCGAGATGGGGAGGGTTTGTTTCCTCCGCACACAGAAGCTGACGGAATACGCACAGCAACATTTGGCTCTCAGAAGGAAGGCAGCATCCACGCGTTCCTCAGGACTTGGCAAGGAACGTAGGAATTTTCTCACCAAAGCATAAATGCAAATGAAATACTGTGGAACTACAGAACAAACAGTAGAAGTGATCCATATGAATATGTTTTCAATTCGAGACTATTATTCTTTTTTTTTTTTTAATGAATATTTATAAACACAGATCCTTCTGCCGCAGAAATAGCTGCTGAAGCTTAAAAAGCTTGAAATACGTCAGATTCAGACGTAAAGTGATCCCCTACCACGGGTACAGTATTTTCAAATACAGTGATTTGAATGAGGGAGCAAAGCCACTAAAACAGCACAAACAGTACGAGAGTGGAGAATGAAAGAGCAGAGCATCTCATTCAGCGGCTCAACCAAAATACCAAAAGGAGCAGGCTCTTCCAATACCTTCCAAAATACCCGTTTGCCTTGCCTCTTTAGCATGTAAGAACCTGTTCTTAAGGGTGCTTATACGTATTAAAACATTGATGCCTACACACGTGTTCTGAAAGCCCTCATATTTCTTTTGGGAGAATTTGAGTACGGCAGTAGTTACATTTAAGAGTCAACCGTTCTTCCAGGATTATAAAAGATTCTGAGCTGTTTATAGCAAATAATAATCATTTCCAAAAACCTTAGGAAATACAGATTTTCAAGTATATTTGTCTAAGTTGATTTAAGAAAACTTGAGACATTTTTCAAATAAATATTTGTCAATACATTTCAAGACAGCTCCCCAGCTTGCTCTCTGAAACTCACAGTGCCCTCCCTGGAAGCACACAAAGCCAGGCTGGATGGGGCTGTGAGCAACCTGGTCTAGAGGGAGCTGTCCCTGCCTACAGCAGGGGGTTGGAACTAAGTGATTCTAAAGGTCCCTTCCAACCCAAACCATTCTATGATTCTGCGATGTACAATTCCTACCCAGACAATGAAAAATGAGAGAAAAATCACTCTATTATGAAAAGATTATTAGTTGTAATGCATGAGGTAAAATGCTGCAGGTTGAATGACTGAAAATGAAAAAAAGGACTCCCAATAAAAGCATTGTCAGTACAGCACATGTGGGTTCTGAAGCAAGAAAACATGAGCCAGCAATGTGCCCTCACAGCCCAGAAAGCCAACTGTATTCTGGGTTCCATCACAAGAAGTGTGGCCAGCAGTCAAAGGGAGGTGATCCTGCCCCTCTGCTCCGTGCTGGTGAGACCTCACCTGGAATACTGCATCCAGATGTGGAGTTCTCAGTACAGGAAGAGACATGGAGCTGCTAAGAGTGTATCCAGAGGAGGGCCATGTATAAAAATAATGTAAGGCATGGAAAACCTCTCCTACAAGGACAGGCTGAGAGAACTGGGTGCGTTCAGCCTGGAGAAGAGAAGGCTGCAAGGTGACCTGACAGCAGCCTTCAATATCTAAAGGGGAGCTACAAGAAAGAGAGGAATAAACTCTTCAGCAAGGTCTGTGGTGACAGAACAAGGGGAAATGGTTACAAGCTCAAAGAGGGTAGATTTAGGTTAGATAAAATCTTTTACAGTGAAGGTGGTGAGGCACTGGAACAGGTTGCCTAGAGATGTGGTCGATGCCCCATCCCTGGAGACTTTCAAAGCCAGGCTAGATAAGGCCCTGGGCAATCTGATCTAGCTGTAGGTGTCCCTGTTCATTGCAGGGGAGTTAGACTAGATGGCCTTCAGAGGTCCCTTCCAACTCTAAAGATTCTATGATTCTATGGTAAATGGGATAACAAATGCTTTACCATATTCCTGCCTAGTCGCTGGGTAGAAATTACAGTTGCAGATTTGTGAAAAACTATTTGTAGATGTAATTTCACGCTTCAAGTCCATTTTAAACAACAACTGCGCTTAGTGCTCAATCTTCACAAATATTTTGCTGAATAATTTCTTCAACAGCTTAATGTTACCTTTACCTCTAGAGCTAGGAAAACGTTGGCAACAACAAAGTACAATCACAGCAAACACTAACACATGACAGACGACCAAAATAAGTTTCTGAGAAAAGCACGCTTCCACGAAAATAACCCTGTGTTCAGTGTATTCTGAAGACACCACTTCACATCCTTCTCAAAAACCCCAAAAGATGTAAGATTAAAAAAAAAAAAAAAAAAAAAGCAGCACTTGAGATAACACTAACAGTAAAATAATGGCTATACTGACACGGACATGAGTTACAGAATTCAATTCAAATGAACACTAAGATGTTGCACTATCCAAGCTGTCTTCACCACTTTGAAGCAATAGAATCATAGAATGGCCTGGGTTGAAAAGGACCACAATGATCATCTAGTTTCAACCCCCCTGCTATGTGTAGGGTCACCAACCACCAGACCAGGCTGCCCAGAGTCACATCCAGCCTGGCCTTGAATGCCTCCAGGGATGGGGCATCCACAGCCTCCTTGGGCAACCTGTTCCAGTGCGTCACCACTCTTTGTGTGAAAAACTTCCACCTAAAAATAGCCTCCATTGAGTGAAGAATAGTCACAAGACTTTTAAATGGCTCAAAGACAAAGGAAAATCTGGTGTCAGAGTCAGGTAAATCCCACACTGAAACCAGTGAACTACATTCTCTCTCACAAATTCATGCATATAGTTTTGCAGACTGTCCTGTGTTATCTTTGCATTGTCTTCTCAGGAACCTTATCAATGCAGTTCAACGAATAGATAAAACAAGTCTTGCACATGGAGAAAGATAACCCCAGGCACCATGACATGCTGCGGACAACCCAGCTGTTAAGTAGCCCTGCAGGAAAGGACCGCTCTGACAAACACTGAGGTAGACATGAGCCAACCGCACGCCCTTTGCTGCTGAGGAGGCTGCATTAGGCAAAGTATTGCCAGCAGGTCAAGAGAGGTGATCCTTCCCCTGTACTCAAGGCTGGTAAAGCTGCATATAGAGCACTGGGTCCAGTTCTTTGCTCCCCAGTTCAAGAGAAGTATGACATACTGAAGAGAATCCAACAGAGGAACACCAAGACACTGAAGGGTCCGCAGCACCTCTCCCTTGAGAAGAGGCTGTGAGAGCTGGGCCTGTTCTGCCTGCAGAGGAGGCAGCTCAGGGAAACTCATCAATGTCCATAAGTACCTGACAGGAGGGTGCAATTCAACTAAGTTTCACCTGCTTCACACTTCAGGGACGCTACTCAAAGAACAAAGCACCACAACACCATAATATTAAAGACACAAAATACTGAAGGTAGCCAATCACTTCTTGTCATCTTCTAAAGAGCTGAATTAGCCAGGCATTCTTTAAAGGATAGAAGTAAGCCGTATGCACCCCACCATCTCTTTTCAAGGCATAAGTGCTGGGAAGATCAAGTCTGCGTAATGTATGAGATGAATATAAAACTCATAACACCAGATAAGGAGTAAACACCATTTCAGCACTGAGGAATTACTGCTTCCTTAAATCCCACATGTGTGTTCTAAACAAACACATTCAATAGCAGGGGTAAAAAAAAACTCAGTAATACAAAGAAATACTTAAGATATCAGACTGATGCTGGGTGTTCGGTACATTGTGATACCTCAACAGATGCTGATCAAATGGTAAATAAGTTCTTTTATTACTGTTATCACCTTTTTGGTGATAAGCATTTGCATCACAGCAAAGTTCCCACCTTTGCTTTCTGTGAATACTAAGCTTACTAAACTTAAACTCACTGGAATAGATCTCTTTTCCAGCTATACAGAAGTAGTATTATATGAGACACTGCTTCTCCCAATAAATCCCAAACCATTCACCTCCTTTCATGGCACAGCTTCAAGACGATAACTCACTTTCAGAAGAAAGGCATTTACCATGCCCCATTTTCACGCATGATGATAACATTCTGGAGTTTTAAGCCTCTGTTTAATAAGGCTGAGACGATACAGCCCTATTTTATCACTAAAAGTAAACAAACAAAAAATATATTGAAATACATATTGAAATACATTAGAAGAAAAATCAATTATTTCCTAGCATTTTTTCCTATATTCATTCCCATGATAATATTTCCCCTCCAAATACATCAGATTCTAAAGCAACTACAGTCCAGCTCACATCTAACTTTAAATAACATAGAGTGATTAACCCACCAATACAACCCCCAGCTTTTCTAGGCACTGCTGTTTGTCATGACCCACTAAGAATTCCAGTCACACAGATGGCAATGCTCAGGATGAAACAAAATAAATCATTCTCCTCCAAAGCAGGAGACAGAAGCGTAATGGCAAATCAAGAATTTGTCTAAGTTCATAGATAAATATAGAAGCAGCTAATGAATAGTTTAAAACAAGCAGAAACACGACATACATACAACAATAAGGAATTTACTGCAAAAACATACCACTCCTTTGGCCGAAGTTTTTTCTCAAATATATTCTAAAAATTATTTGTAAGATTACAGACATAGGCTGGCTCTTTAGATGTGTACTGGCATATGAAAGAGCTGACCATCCTGCTAAGTTAGTTTCTTTAAAATAAGTTAGTTGGCTTTAACATAATGATCCACATACTAGCACACCTCTTCTGCAATCTCCACCGGTCTGCCTTCTAACTTCTGAGTTAATAAGTCAGATTTCTGTTTACCTTTCTCTCATCCATCCATGAACTCCTAACTGTCAGATTTTGTTCCATTTGGCAAATGGATCTCTTCAGCTCTCTCCATCCTTTTTACCACTTTGTTTGGCAGCAACACCTGTTTCCGACTTGAGGGCCAAAAATCCACGTGTCACATTCAACGTGATCCTCTCTATGTATTCGGGTCAGTTTTCCAGTTACGTGCACCATTTAGTGCAATGCACTGTCTAACCCTGAGAAAATGAAATCTTACTTTAAGGTACACATTTACTACACATGTAAAATACTGCTGCTAAAAACAGCTTCCCTCATATACATTTCTCCTTTCTATCTAGCAGCTGCTCTCCTGCCTCTGTCACTGTAATACATAATAGCTCACAGGGTTGCTATAAGGGCATTCAGGACTTCTTTGCGTGCTGTCAATCAGGATGCCATCAGCCTTCACCCCACTGACTTACGTCAGCTCCCACTCCTCTGTCCTTATCTTTAGAGAAGCTACTAAACATCCACATCTAATTTTCCCTCTTCAATGGTCCTTTGCTGAGCTCCATAAACAAGAGTTTCAACAGCAGTGAGACAATCTACCTACTGATCAATGCTGCCTTAATGTCACCTTGTATTTTTATTACCTACTTTCATCTGTTGTCTAAAGCGTTACCTCTTAAAAAACTCCAGGTTTTAAAAATGTGTATTGAGCATTTCTCTTGGTTTCATGTTTTCTTCAATTTTTTATTCTTCTGAAAGATCTCCTTCACCCAAACAGGTCATACAGCACGTTTTTCTTCACCAACCCCAGTAAACCTGTACATGTTTTGGTTTAGATGCACGTTTCCACCACACTGCCCTTATTTCTTCTGAGAAGACCTTACAGAATACATCTCGCTTACCCACCTTGTTCCATTTCTCCTTTCATTTACACAGAAGATGAAAACTTTATTAATCCTTCTCAGAAGTAAGAGCTGTTCATAATAGAGTCAAACATTTCTGCAGCAGGAGACAGAAGGCTGCTGGATTTATAATATCCCTAATCTTCTGCTCTACGCTGTGAGTCAACGTTCAGTTAAAAAGCTTCTGATTATACTTGACAGTCTTCTCTCTTCTTAGCTGAAGGACGTTTTTTAAACCATTTCTGAATTGGAAATGCTCTTTAAAAAAAATGAATAATCAGCAAAAAAAAACGCCTTTAGCCTCTTTCTTCTATTCTTCAAATGTTAAGGAATCCACAAAACAGGAATGCAGAAAGAACACTCCATTTCAGCATTCTTGCTAGTGCCAAGGTGGCCCACCAGAGCAATGCCATCCCCCAGGCTGGCTCTGGGCTCCACCTGTGATGCCAAGTCCTTGGTTAACCTCTACACGGTACTCACCGGTTTAACCCCATCAGAACTCAGATGGTGTCAATACTGTTCATACTGAATAGAAAGATTAATACCAGTACTGACAGTTTCAACTACACATTTATACTGATAACGCTAAAGGAATTGAAGGCAGTGGTGCCATCTGTTGCAGATCTATGAAAATATTGTATTTGTTCATATTTAGCTCATGATCAGAAAGTTCACACTACTATCCGGTGGGGAATCTAGGTTTCTTAAAAGAAAAAAAAAAATCACAAACAAAAAGGTGTGCACTTATCAATGCGGCTTGCAGATGATTTTTCAAGCCCCTATAACTTCTGTCAAGTCTGGCTCAACAAAAAACAAGTCACAGGCTACACCTGACAGAAGACTAATGGCTTTACAGAGATGGTCAATCCAGTTCTGGCTACTTGCTGCATCTAACAACAGACACATTCATCTGACTTCATTAGGTTCTAAATAGGCATACATGAACCCTAAAGATCAAAAGACACAATATTTTCTTAACTACGTCTCTGTATGTCATAGTAACAATGATTCCGAAGTCAACCAATTCAAAGGCAGGATTTTGTCATTGCAGTTATACATAACACTGCAATTTCTACCTTTGTTTCCTCAAGAACTGCATTACGAGCGGTTATAGGCTGGTTTTTTTAAACTGATGTAGGGCTCAGACATCTTTTTGGAAGAACCACAAACGCCGAGTAGCAAAGAAACCAGTTACAATTTGCCTTGGAACATCAGCTCTCCTTAGGGTCACCAAGGTTGCCCACTGTCTCAAGATCATTCAGGTGGCACGAGAGGAAGTAACAAAGGTAATAACGAAATAAGAAATGAAAAGCAGAAGCAAAACCAGTAGTTTCTAGGGAACGATTCTAGTTGATCAAACAACGTGGTTAACAGAACTGAAGCCTCATCGTGTAGTTGAGTTTCCAAACAAATAACCTTGCAGGTTCTTGAAAAGTTTCTGTAGCGTGGGTTTTTTTTCTCCATTTATGCCTTGACTTTCAGCAGCTATCATCTGATAACTGTTAACACACGCTCACATCAGGCTAAGTTCAAAAAGCTGTATTTTATCTTTAGAGCTTTAGAGCTATCTTTATTATTTAGAGCTTTGAGCTCTAAAGCTGCAAGTGACAAAGGTCCACACAGAACTACGGAGAACTCCCAAAAGCTGCTCCTTCAGCCTACCAGTCCCATTTGGGATAGGTTCTACATGATAATTTCAAGTGCATGCCAACAAAAACATTCTTATTTAAGGTTGTATGCAAATAAACACATAACTGTACTACTTAAGTCCTTGTAGGGAAGAGCATATCCGAAACAAGCAGTGAACTGAAAGCTGTTGACCAAAGGAAGTTCCGTTCTCCAGATGTCTCCAGAACTGGAATGTGTAGGAGATTAAGCATGCTTCACTGTATTTTCTTTCCCACCTCTACCTGAAACTGCAATATATACCTAACCTGCACCTCAATAAAGGGCTGCCAGTTTCCAGCAAGAACCCTGCTACATATTTTGGGACAAACTGATGCAGTCATTCAAAAAACAAGACGGTGATTATTAATTTATGAATGGCAAAACCACTTAACCTAATGAAGGAATTCCAATTGACTCCTTGTGGGCAGTGTTTAAAGGCCAAGATCAAACAACACACTGAAGCTAAAGGGCACCTTTTGATAAAAATCAAACAAAGAAGCCCGCGCCTGGAAAAGAAAAAAAGAGATAAGCTTCTGCACTTCTGAAGTGAGATGTATAGACACAAATGTTACAGATCAACAAGGAAAGAATTTGCTGAAGACACCATTACTGTATCCTCTTCGTACTGGAGGGAGAACTAAACTGCATTCTGAACACAGGAACCATAGCCATTGTACTCCCAAGCGTTACTCTACAACATAAGAACGCTGCACGTCTAGGATTCCTGGACTGCTCCTAGATTCCTATCAGTGACAGAAAGCAATGGAAAGAGAGGGCAGAGCAAGAAAACCAGTAAGGTTTTCCATAATTGACACCCCGGGGGAAAAAAAAAAAAAAAAAAAAAAAGATACCTACAACAACCTATGAACAACAACCTATGACATCAGCAGACACGAGAAATAAGCAACTCAAACATGACCCGCGTGCAGGCGTGTGAGGGACGCAGGGCTGGGACCTTCCTCATCACCTGCAGCGCTGCCATCAGCTCCACCACAGAACCAGCTGGCAGCACGGCAGCACTACGGAACAGGGCAGCACGCACTAAGGATGGAACAAAACCTTCAAGGATGTGGCAGGTACACAGTGATGCAGTACTCTGCTATTAAGGGGAAAACGCGGGGGGGGGGGGGGGGGGTTCTGAAGCTGCAAGCCCCCTTCCAGCCACCCTTTTGCACCAAGCTTCACCTTTAGCAAATAAAACTTCAGGGCTGAAGTACAGCATCGCTGACGAAGCGCTATTCTAAGCCAGCGGAGGTATTTTTAATCACACAGACAACAGCCGCACAGAGCACATCAATTATTCAGAAGAGATGCACGACTACGGCAGCCCCAGCCGGCGCCCCAGCCCCGCTCAGACAAACCGAGGGCAGGCAGAGCCGCCGCCCCCAGCCCGGGGCAGCTGCGCGGGGGCCGCCGCTGCGGGGAGGCGCCCGGGGGCTCACCGGTACTTCTTGAAGAGCTGGTCGGATTCGCGGAAGCCGTTGTTGAGCAGCATGTTGATGCCGGCCAGCGCCAGCTCCGAGTCCTCGATGGGTAACGGAGCTTCCCCGTCCTCCCGCCGCGCCGGCGGCTGCTCCGAGCCGGCCATGACGGTGAGGGGGCAGCGGGACGCGGCCGGCTCTCTCCTTCCCTTATCCCTACCGCGGAGGAAGGCGCCGGGTGCCCGCGGCCGGGCCGCGTCCCCTCAGCCGCCCTCCCGCGCTGCAGAGACGCGGAGCCGCCTCGCGCCCGCAGCCCTCCGAACGCGGCGGCGCCCGCCTCGCTCCGCACCGCGCAGGCGCCGAGGGGACCGCGCATGCGCCGCGGCGGCTGGCGGGCTGAGGGGCGGCGGTGGTAACGGGAGGGGGGGGACGGAGCCACCCGCGGCTGGGCTGGGTGGCTAAGGGACGTAAGCGAGTGAGGGGGTTTGGGGAGCCGTGGGAGTCGCCGTGATGAGGATGTGGGCTTGTTGGGGGAGGTCTGGGAGCCAGCCTCTAGGTCCTCTCTTGCTTCGTCGGTTGAGGGTGACCAGGTGAGGAGGATGACGCTGGGATTCCTCCTCAGAGAAAGCTCTGCCGCCCTCATATGGCCGCTGCCCCTCCTCTGACCCCCAGCGGCCACTGATGTAGGCTTGGAGGGAGTTCTTTTGTGGAGCTCTTTCCATTCACACACGCATATACGTGCATATATTTTTACCTTTTGTTTCTTTCCTCAGTTGCTGCAGCGTTAGCCCTCTGCTGCACGAGCCTCCTCACAGGCAAACAGCAACTTGATGTGAGGGTTTCCACAGAATCCTCTAGGTTTTTCCTTTGGTGTGAAAGACCTTCCCTTAATTAGTGGCAGCATTCACTCAAGCGGTGACTGCAGTTGCTTGTTCCTAGGGCAGTGCTTTTGACTTTCCCAGCCTAAGCCTAGCAGGTTGGGGGTATTTCCACCCTGCCCCTCAACACCTCTATTAGCTGTAACGTGAACCTGCCCGTGGAGCTGGCAGCAATAGTCACAGCGTTTTGCAAGTCGTGTTCAGCCTTGTTTTGCACGTTGCTCCAAACAATGGATATATGAGAATGTACACCTGCAATAATAGATCCATTCCAGCTCCAAAGAGTCGAGTACCTGGGCTGAAAATACACCCATGATATTTTCACCCCCCCTTTGCAGGAAGAACAACTTCTTTGTTGTGCTTAAGTAAATTTAGGTAGAGAAAAAAGGCTATTGCCTACAGCCTGGTCTTGCTCCTGCCAGCCAGGGCAATGCTACAGCTGAGCTGCTTTAATTTTTTCCTCCTCACTAACATACAAAAGAATGGGACCACAGTCTGTTTTTAGAACCAACCCCTCTTTCCCTGTCAAGAAAAACATCTTTTTCCTGTGAATCAAGTACACGTTCTATGGGAATAGCTACCACCACCTGGGGAAATACTCTGTACCTAAACCCTCTTGGAAAGGTTCTTTTCGGATAGTGGGGAATGTGTAATGCTGGGAGCCTTCTGAAGTCTGACAGGTATGGATCAGGTGCTTTGGCTGATCCCCAGCCCCTCCGAACAAAGCTGGATACTCAGGTGGTTTAAATAGAGCGTGCCTTCTGTTACACTGCACATCTCCCAGACAGTATCTCCGAGGCTTTCGGGAAGTCAGCACAGAGGGTGTGGGGAACCACGTGCTCTCCTGTGCATTTATTGCTCATCTGTGAAACTTGGCCTCCCGTATTCAAACAGCCTCATAAAAAGGAAGTTACAGCTTGCAGTTTATTCACTGTTTCGGTTGTGTGCAGGACACTGCATTGCAGACAACCATATAGGAGTAATTATTTTTTATTATTATTATTATTTATTTTTATCTCCCATGCAGGATTTTGTGGGCAGGGAGTGGTTTATATTTTGATTTCCCTTAGTCATATACAACCCATTCGGCCAGGAAGCAATGAATCTCGTGGGTTCCCTGAGAATCAAACTCCTGCCTCTGAGTACTATTTCTGTGGATCAGTGAAGAGCCAAGTCCTTTGTGAAGCACCTGCTTCTTTTCCAAATGTAGATCCTATTTCTTAGTCCTTGTGGCTGAGTAATAGTGTAGCAGACCTGTGTGCTGTCTACAGGTTTTTTGTTCTAGAGGGTTCTTGCCCTAAGGAGCAAGAATTCTTTGAGGACTTCCTTCTAGCACCCAGGCTGTGCTCAGGCAAGGCAATGATCATCTCTTTTCTGTTATAAGTGCTTTTATAACTCTTCAGTAGCTAGCTATTAATTTTGAAACACGAGACGAGAGTATTTAAATCAAGCCTCCAGAAACATGGCTCTAAATCTGTGGAAGAACTTGGCAGAAAAGTTCTGTATTTCAGCTGCACTGGTAGAGAAGCAACACATTTTAAACGTCACTAATGAAGCAGTGTGACACCTGCAGTTTGCACCTGAGAGCTTAGCAGCAGCAGTCTTATGGTGCCCATATTGTTATGGACTCCATTAGAACTGCATTTTTCAGAAGAACTTGATTAGAAACCAGCAGGGCTGTAAGTCTGCCACGTAACAGCAGACGAGGTCTTGTGATGGGTTACCATTAATTTTATTCACATGCAGGATGTGGTACTGCTGATTCAGCCTACCAAGAATGGTCTGGGGAGCACAGAAATAAAGTGAACAGAGTGACACGTTACTTCTCCTGGCTGACCTAAGCTGGTATTTACTTCTCAGTATCAACACTCTAGACATCTTTGTTGTTGTATACACGTATTTTAATCCCTGACAGCATAGTATCATCAGTGTGATAGGTGCTCACAAGAATATCAGCCAGTAATTTCAGCAGAGGTTCAATCAGTGACCAGCTTTCCACTTACCCCATAGCTCAATGCAGTTAAGTATTGGATAACCTATGCTACTGTTATCTCTCTTACACAAAGAGACTGAGCAAACTGGTTTGTAATCACTGAAGGACAATACAGTAAGTTAATGATGGGGAGAAAGAACTGTACTGCTAAATAAATTAATTGGTCTAAAATTTCCAAGATCTTTACTCTGTTTCTCTTAGCACTTGTTAAAGAAATAAAAGGTAAAGAGGCTGCAGTTGTTGCATCCTGTAGGAGATGTACAGATGTAGAAAATGCAGTGTTTTTATAGTCCCTTCTGCAGGACACTGTTGTCATAGTTCGGTATAGTCCGTACCTTTGGATACTAAATTGCTCTTCCCATCAATAAGCTCTCCAAGCTTCTGGCCTGTCTTTGTGCTTCTGACAGGGAAAATTCCTACAGTCATCATCATTATAGGATTCCTGAGTTAATCACTTTTTCATCAATATTTTTCCTCCATAAGTCTAACTGGAATTTAGCACTGCTATAAATTCCATGAGTCACAGAGAATGGCAAAAAACTGGTAGTAAGAGGGAATCAATTATTAAAGAAAGCATAAAGATTTATCTATAGCATCTGAGAGAAGGAGTTAGAAGCAAGAAAGTCCTACGCTAATATTTTTTTGAGTTCCATTTCTTCATTCTATAAATGAAGTCCCTCTTGTCCCAGGGCCCTCTTCCACTGGGTCTGGTTGAGGCAATCCAACCCCTCGCTGCTTGCTCAGAGTGCCCTAAATCTGATTTTCCTGGGTTTCTTTTTACCTATTTTGTTCCAAAATTCTACATCTATCCTGGAACACCTCAGTAAGCCTGGTTCAATTTACACTTCTTAAGATAGAGATAACATTTCAGCATTGATTTTGGAATACTTGATCACCAGCAATTAAGCTACAGTCACCGTTCATTTAAATAAAGAGAAGTAAAATCTTTCAGAATTGCATTAGCATTTCTCCTGCATTGCAGAGAGCCTGATTGTATATGCACATAAAGTGTGGAAAATAGTAGTGAAAATCAGAAGACTTCTCCCACATTTTTTTCGATTTCCAATACAAGTTTGCAGAGACAGCTGCTGTAATTTTGAATTCCTTTGGAATACAAATTTAACCATTCTAGTTAAATATCAGGTGCATCCCCATTGCTAATTATGCAGGGGTGTAGGAATCCAGGATATGGCTCTCTATTCTGCTGCCAGCTGTTGGAAGGACTGCTCTCTGTGTCAGTGACTCAAGCTGGTGAATACACCAAAGTGAGTATCCTCTCTTTCTGGATGTATTGTATTTTGTAAGGAAAAAAAAATACCCAAGTTCTTAAGTACATTTCTAAGGAAATGTAATTTTCAAGCAGCTAAAGCCACTTGTTCTTGTGCTTTGTGCCTCAGACGGTAGCAGTGGGTCTCACAGTAATGAAGGTTCCTGCCTATTGTGTCTTATCACTTCAATATTAATGAGTGGTGAGCTCTACATCTGTTATCATCATGTACTTTCCATACAGAACAGCAGCTAAGCAATACTACAAAGCTAAGCTAATCTTCAGAGCTTTCTCTTCATATTTTCCTATTAACATCTATTGTCATTTTAAGGGCTAAGCCCTGCCTAAGGACATGCACTGAAATAACTATCTCTTCTGTCAATAATGACCATGCATACATCTCCTGGTAAAACGAAACACACTTCATGAGCCTCTTCGTCTAAATCATTCCAGGAGTACTGAAATTGAGTCTCTTGACCCTTTCCTCTGATTAAAGAGTGTTATAATAGTAGCAGTTAGGAGAATAATTTCTGCTTGTGGCAGAGGACTTCAGTCCTGTATCTACTACTCCTTCCTCTCACAGAGTTTCCACTTCTTCTTGCTTATATTTCATAGGCAGCCCTTCCTGTATTGAGAGCCAGCAGCTGGAAAGTGAACGATCCCTCTGTCCTGCTCTCTTGAGCGTTCATTTGTGGCTGCTCTTTTCTGTTTCCTCAGAATATACAGTCTGTAACCGTGGCAGTTTTACACAGAGAAGTCATTGGGATGGCTGGGTCAGAGGACACAAAGTTCCTGTAAAGTCTAAAAGGAAAGTGAAAGGTGAGACAGAGCAAGTAAGAACCATTTCTAAACATTCTTAGCTGGTGCTTCTGTTCGGTTTTTGTTGTTTTGGTGGCGGCGGTGGTGAATATTTTGATTATATTTGATAATGTTCCTTTTTATCCGCACATACAATTGCTCTAGACCCAATAAATCATCAGTCATATAATGAGATGAATTCGTGTGTGGTCACAGAGTTATTTTTACTCAAGCATATGAAGGTGTGTAATTTTTGCTATATAAAATATGCTAAGTGACGGGGCGTTTCGGTGTGTTGCTTATTTTATCCTTCAGAATTTGCTAATCACCAAGCATATGCACACAGTTCCAGAGAAAACAAAGGAATGCAGAAGTATTAAATAGTTACAGCTGCTCTGCTGAGGCAGCAGCCACATGCTGGCCTGTTCTATGAAAATTAATTGGAAAAGCTTCTAACACAAAATAATCATCACCCAGCTTGAATTTTAGGAGCCAATTTAGGATGTTTTACTTTTGGAGAAATAACTTCTTACCGGCTTCAGAGCTATATTTGATTGCAAGAATATCTGCTCAATCTGGCTGTATTGCCAGAGGGAGTGAAACACAAAGAATAAAGTGATTACCAGAAATCTACTAATTCTTGTACAGTCCTTTCTTGGGAGTCAGAATGAGTTCATGTAGATCATAACAGACAAATCTTTCTCTAAATGTCCTTACACTACTTTCACTATTGAGAGTCTGCAAATTAGATTTCCCTCTTGCTCTTCCTCCACTGAGCAATGAAAACGATTGATTGCATCTTTGCTACAGAAGAGGGATAAGAGCAAATGAAAACTGGTGAGCTCAGTGACTTGGTGAATGAGACGGTGAGGTAGGCCAGTCCTGCCCGTACTGGAATATATAAACATTATTTGTTTGATACAATATCCTTGGTTTGATACCTTGGGAACTTGGTTGGGTTCCTATGAATGTTTCTTGTTTTAGAACAAACAACAAACCCGTTCACCCTGATCCTTTTGCAAGCAGGACATAAATTATAAACATCTAATCATTTTTGCTGATCTGCTTTGGAGGTTCCCTCCAGTTTTTGTTTGTGCACGAAGCCATTTCAAAGCTCTGATGCATTTGAGAAGGAGTTATCTCAATATATTCCCTTGTATGTGTGCGCATATTTCTAACTATATGTGCAGTGCTCACAAACATGTCATTTGCCCAGTTACTGAGGATGGGCCTTTGTGCTTTCAAATTTAGGTTGAGAAACGAGCAGTCAGCAAGGTCACAGATAGCCTGTAGCAAACACAGCAGCTTTGGTAAATGCCCTTTGTGTTGGTACTCCTCTTAGTCCCTGTAATTTAAAAATCAGAAATCCTTGTAGAGCATATTTTTAAGTATTTAGAATGAAATAATGTCTTGCTGAGGCATATTTTCCTTTTACCAGTTTAGCAGTAAATATTTTTTTTCAAAGGTGTCAAGCTGCTCGATGCATAATGCAATTTGAAATGAGATTATGTAAAGGTTACTTGTCAGCAACATTCTTACGTCTCTACCTTCGTTTGGAACTTTTGGCATTATGTGTGCTTTATATTTAGAACCTCACCATTTTCCACTCTCTTATTCCTCAGTCCTTCACTGCAAAAGCAGAATGGCCTCTGTTGGGTTACAGAGGTGTTATTCTGGCCGTGTTGGACTTTAGGATTGTTTTTCAGTTTTGTAATCTGCAGCCCTTTTAACTCACCTTTCTGAGAGCAGGGAATATTTGGTTAGAAATTCTAGTGAGGAAAAATCAGTAGACCCCATTGACAACAGCTTTATTGTGACACAAAACACAGATTTACGTGGACAGGTTATTATTTCTTCTGCATAGATGCATCATCCAGGTCTTTTTATTGAGAGATAATCAGGTAGTCACAACTGCCATGACCAGTTCTTGAGGTAAAGAGAAAACACAAAGAGAGACCAGCTGCCATTTGGGTGCGAAAGGCGCTGCGAGCTCAGCTTGTGAGGAAGAGGAAGGCATATGAAGGAGCTGAGGTAGAACATTGACTCTCCCGGCCTTAGGGAAAGTTGCAAACCATGGATTCCTGTGCAGATGTCCTCCTTCAGTTGCATTTTCATTTTCTTTTTGCTGTAGGTTTGCAGGTGGCCTACACCTTCAAGATCACACAAACCATGGCCACCTGAAAGTTACCTTGTGTCACTTGCACGTGAGGAAACCTTGCTCTTTCATCAAGTCACTTAAGTTCTCTGTGAATCACTTCTTGTATCTATTCTAATAGACAGGTACAAAGTTATTTTACGTGCTTCAGTATTGGTGCCATAAGATTCAGCAGTCTACAGCCACCGTCAGACAAAAGCATCTTCACTTTCCATAACTGGAATAGACCACGCAGATTACATTCATTTCAGCAGCCCTGCCAGCAGTGTATATGCCTACAAAGATGGTGAGCTTCTTCCCCTGCATATGCACTCTGTTAGCTACTGATATCTTTGTCCTTGATTATTTCAGTTCCTTATGTTTTCAGAGCTTAATCCTGTATCCTGGAACATAGTGCTCTGTTCTTTACAAAACTCTTCTCTGAGGCTTGCACACATAGACGTGGCAACTGGCTTTTAGAAGAGGCAATATGATCTACAGCATATATCATAAGACAGAAAAAAGCCAGAAAAGCATATTGAGAGACAGATGCTACCCCAGATATCAGAGTTTTTATTTCTGGATAGTAACTTCTCTGCTGCAAAACGTGGGCTTTGGTCTGAACACTTTTGCTGCTCTCAAGAACGTAACCAGTTTTACCATTTAATTAGAGGATGCAAGAAAAGTTGTCTATCTGTATAAACTACAGCAGAGAGATGATCTTCTATTAAGTATGTATTCAAAGAGTATGTCTATTTATATACACTCAGGCTACAGCATTCTCTAGAGAAAACAGCTTAGGTAGATCTGTGTGCTCACATCATTTTTATTCTAGTAGTTTTACTATTATAAATATTTGATTAAATTCATACAACGTTCTTCCCATTTTGATGTGTAGAACTCCAAAGCAGACATTACAGTATGTGTTTGAAGATATTATTTTTGGCACCTGACGTTTAATTTGAAATAGAATTTAAGAGTCTAGAAGCTGATGTTTGACTGGCTAGATTGTGAGTTGACGGTTCCAAAAGGAAATTAAGCAGAACCAAGTGTTACCTCCTGATACTTAATGAAATCAGCAGAAGCATATCGTTGACTAAGGTTCTGTTCTCTGAAATAAAGTGTTTTCTCCCCTGTTTACCATTAGGTTTTCCCACTCTTCCACTTCTGGAAACATAGGCTGTTTGTTTGGAATACAGTCTCTGTCCCATCTGGTTTGTAACATGTTCCTATTTGGGCATTTGGCAGTCAAGGGAAGTGTGTGAGTTAACAAACATTTCTGAGACTTAAACATTCTTCTGAACAACGCCTATCAGAATCTGGGTATCAGAAGTGGCAGATAGAGCATGTGCTCAGCAAGAGAAACGCTGCATTGCAGATAAAGGGAAATGGCAACGTCAAGATTCTGTGTGTGTCTAATGGTAATCACAACAGGGACTTACAAATCTTAACATGCCACAAAGTTCTTACGGAAATAACAGCAGAATCAGCAGAATGACAAATGTAATACTCTCCTTTAATTATTATCTTTTAAGTGTATTTGGATTTTGAAAGCATTCCTGCCCTTAAACATCACAGTGCCTTTTAAAGCCATGTATCAAGTGACTTGTTCCGTACTGACTCACTATTTATTCTTCCACCAACAGTGTTTTGTGAAGCCGAGAGCTACCAACCATGTAAGCACCTTAAACTGAGTTGCATAATTTTAGCTATTGTGAGCTATGCACAGCAATAA